>NC_055994.1:152150153-152382109 GCF_018446385.1 Zingiber officinale | reverse complement strand
ATATGTACACGGTAATTAATTGAATACAGGGTTCAATTAATTTGCCATTTATGATAAATGATTGGTCCAATTAGACTTAATTTAGATTAAATCATTAGTTGGTTTAATCAAATCAATTTGATCTAAACCTGAATCAATTTAGGTTGATTAATTGGACTTGGACCAAATATAATCAAATGACCAAATTTATTCTATTGGATCAGATTTGATCAAATGATTAGATTTGTTCTAATCGATCAGACTTAAACCAATGGATCTTGACTTGATCAAACGGACCTGAGTTTGATCAAGAAGTCTGAAATTGGTAGAAATGGACTTAGATCAAACAGTAACAGAACATAGATACAAAAATCCCTGTTCAATTGATTAGTTCTAATTAAGGACAATGGACCAAGCTTAGGATCTGGATTCCTAATTAACTGATCCAACGGGTCAGTCGACTTAGACTTCTGAAAATTGAGAAGATTTATTTTTCTTGATTTATTATGTTGATACTATGCCTGTATAAATTGAAATAAGTCGGTTTTGTACTGGTTAGTCGGTTTTATACTGACTTATTTTAATTTAAATTTTTCAGATGGCATGGACGATTACCACATTGACTCGTCATGAAGTGCGACGAAATCAGCTTAAGGAGGAGATTCAGGAGATAGAGTATAACTCTACTTATGGAGTCGACGGGCACATTAGACGGCTTGATGATCTGTTTTGGAAACTTGAGCAAGAAAAGTTTCCAGTCTTGGACAGTTATAGGATTTGGTCTTTGATGCATTCATTGCCAGAAAATTCAAGGATGATATCAGACTATATTTGGGGGCGTCATCAAGGACGCGTCACATATTCTGTATTATATGAGGAACTGCTTCACCATATGACTGAAGAGGATCCTGAAAAGTTCGAAGAGGACTCGAAAATGATCAAGGAGGAACCAGAAGAGGATCTAATTGAGGATCCTATAGAGAATCTTGAAGTTGTCCTGCCTGAGATTATCTCAAATGAGTCTAGGCTGAAAGGGATAATATTGGTCACTGCACTAGTGTCTGTCCTAGTGGGGTGGTAGTAGCCTATCTAGTTTACTAGAGTTCTGTTATTATTATTGTCGTTATGTATGAACAATATTTAGTCCATTTTCATTCATGTCAGTTAGTTATATGTTAACATTATGCAGCATAATTTTCTGTTAATGATATGTTCATTTATTTATGCTGTTTACTTGACATGATACATGATTAGTTCATGATGTATTAAATGATTAGTTCATTTAATTAAAGAAATCATGATATATTAAATGATTAGTTCATTTAATTAAAGAATTCATGATATTAAAAATGATCAGATCATTTGTTGGGATGTATATATGTAATAGAATTGATTAATATCAATTTGATTGGTCATACGAATGATGAGTGAAAATAGAGTTGTCACTTGATTTTGTAAACCAACTCAAAGTAATATTGAGTCAATCATAAATTGTATGCATATGATTTACCCTAAATACTAAATAATTTGTTTATTTATGATAGATTATGACAACCAAAATATAATAGTTGAACTCAACAAAGGTGAAAAACTTAATGGGGATAAGTACAAGATCTGGCACCTCAGGATACAATATGTACTTGAGGAATAAGAAGTTCTAGAGGTTGTAAATCAGGTTATGGAAGAATCTGTAGATGGTCCTATTGCACAACACAGACGAGATCTTGATGCCTATAAGGCATGGAAGAAAAAGGACTCCACTGCAAAGGACATATTGATTAGTTCAATGGTAGATGACCTAGCTTTTGAGTATGAGTCGTATCTTTTGGCTCGTGTAGTCTGGGTAGCCCTTAAAGAAAAATACAGTGAAGTAAGTTTGATCAAGCTTCGACAGCTGACAATCAAGTTTGACAATTACAAAATATGTCTGAATATATTAATGGTTCAACACCTCAGGGAGATGTCGAACATGATTCGGGAGCTTAAAACTGTTGATCATGAGTTGACTGATGAACAACAGGTTCAAGCAGTTATTCGTTCACTTCTAGATTCTTGGGAGATTTGAAAACCAAAACACACAGAGGCAAACCTTAGCGCTAATACCAATTGTTGGTTAGTCCTAGGGAAATCATACCGGTTCCACTGTACAAAAAATTTTGTACAAGTGTTGAACCTTTCCTTAAATAACTATTGTGTTCTTTAGAAGTTAAATTATGAATCGCAAACGGAACTTAACATTATTGATTCCAAATTTAACTTATCTATTCGTAATGATTTAGATTTGAATCGCAAGCGGAACTTAACACTATTGATTCAAATCCACCTATGTTATTAATTTCATTAAATATTAATTTCTAAAATTAGCTTCCAGGACTGCATGGTGAGACACATGACCTTCTTGGATATGGAAGCAACTACCACCGCCTAGACAAAGCCTTTTAAGGAAAGCTAATATTTAATTTCCTTAAATAACTCTAGGTTAACCAAAAAGAACAATCGAATCACAAATTCGACAAAGTAAAAAACACAAACTCGAAAACAAATTCGAAAACTAGATCTAATTGCCTCTTGTGTTTAGAATTCTTACAAAGAAATAAACTAGCATGATGCGGAAAATAAATACTAGTAATACCTTTCTTTGTGAACTTTAATGACCTCTTGACCTTCTACCATATTCCTCTTCTAACCTCGGACGTTGTGTGGGCAACGATCTTCCGAGATGAGAACCACCAAACACCTTCTTCTTCCTTCTAGGTTTCGGCCACCAAGAGTCCTTCTTGATGGAGAAGTACGGCCACCACCAATGCTCCAAGGGATTCTAGAGACTAGGCTTCCTTTCTCTCCTTCTTCTCCTTGCTTGATCTGGCCACCAAATCATATGGTCGGCCACTATTCTAATCCCAATCAAGGAAATTTTAATTCACACAAGAATTAAAACTTCCTAATTTGTTTTCGAAAATTTATAAAAAATTTCTCCAATAATTTTTTCCTTCATGGTGATTTGTAAAAAGGAAATTTTATAAATTAAAATATTTCTTTTAAACATGTGGATGATTTCCAAAAAGGAAAGTTATCTCTAAAAATTAAAATCTTCTTTTAATCTATAAATAGGAAAGTCATCATTGTGAATGGTGGAGGCACCCTTGTATCGAATCCAAGTCCGTCTTGGAATTCCATTTGAAGTTGAGCTTGATGATGAAGTCTTTGACTTGATAAAATTTGCTCCAACTTCTACACCCTCTAGCCTTGTTACCCCTTCCGGCGATGATTCCGGTGAAGAGCGGCCTCGCTCTGATACCGTTTGTTGGGACCGAAATGTAGCTAGAGGCGGGGGGGGGGGGGGGGGAATAGCTCGGTGCAATCTCGTGCTCGTCATTGCTTGCTTCTTGTGATGATGTGCAGCGAAAAATACAAAGAAACAAATACACAACGCTAACACTAGGGATTTACTTGGTATCCACCTCAAGAAGAGGTGACTAATCCAAGGATCCACACACTCACGCACCCTCCACTATGAAAACACTCCTTTTTAGTAACTACTGAAGGCGGAGAAGCCCTACAAGCTCTCAATACAAGAAGAAAGGGAAGGAAAATACAATACAAGCAAAAGCTTACAAGATATGCACAAGAAACCCTAACCCTAGCTTCTTCCTCACCTCTTGACTTGGACGTGCACCAGCACAAACCTCCAAGAACCTTCAAGATCTGGCGTTGAGAACTTTGTGGAGTCGCTGTGAAGATCGCTAAAGAGAAGAATTGAAGCCGTGGGAGTTCTGGCGAGAGAAATGCTCGCCAACAGCTAAATACGACGCCAACGGTCGAATACCAATCGATCAGATTGTTCCCAATCGATTGGGGAGGCTTTTGGATCGATCGACCGATCGATCCAGAGCGCCTCTGTGCTCCTGGGAATAGCCTGGATCGATCGGTCGATTGATCCAGGGCTTATCGCGTGAAGTCGCAACTCCCAATCGATCGCCCGATCGATTGGAGGGATCGCTCGATCGATTGGAGGCTCCCAATCGATCGACCGATCGATTGGGAGGCTTTCTGTTCGCACAACACTTCTCCCAATCAATCCACTGATTGATTGGGAGGAGGCTTGTCGCGGGGACTTACCCAATCGATCAACCGATCAATTGGGCATGAACCAATCGATCGGCTGATCGATTCAGCTCCTGTTTTTGCCCAAAAACAAGTCCAAAGTCCTCGATACCAACATCCAGTCAACCATGACCTGTTGGTACATCATGCCTAGCATCCGATCACCCTTGACCTGCTATGACTCCCTCACCAAGTGTCCGGTCAATCCTTTTGACCCACTTGGACTTTTCTCCTCGTGTCAAGTGTCCGGTCATACTTGACCCACTTGGACTTATCTCCACCAGGTGTCCGATCAACCTTGATCCACCTGGATTTCCCGTGCCAAGTATCTGGTCAATCCCTTTGACCTACTTGGGATTCGTAACGCCAGATGTCTAATTAAACTTGATCCATCTGAATTTCCTGTGCCTGGCTTTACTCACCAGGACTTTCACCTAGCTTCACTCACTAGGATTTTCCAGCTGCCCGGCTTCACTCACCAGGACTTTCACCTAGCTTCACTCACTAGGATTTCCCATCTACCTGACTTCACTAACCAGGACTTTCCAGCTGCCCGACTTCACTCATCGGGACTTTCCATAACTGCCTGGCTTCACTCACGGGACTTTCCTTCTGCCTAGTTTCACTCACTAGGACTTTTCATAACTGTCTGGCTTAACTCACTAGGACTTTCCAGTCAAGTATCCAGTCAACCTTGACCTACTTGACTTTCCTTCACAATCTCCCCACATGAACAATCGCACCTGCAATCTCCATGTGTTGTCTACATGAATTGTCAAACATCGAAACCCAAACATCAAGACTCGAGCTTGAACCAATTCAAGCTCAGTCAACCAGGTCAACCTTGACTTAGGGAATATTGCACCAACACATGGAAGGATTAGTTCGATCAGTTATCCTAGAGATAGGGGGTGGTGGAGGAGAAGGAGTGGGGGGTGTTACTGTCTGTAAATCATATCATGTCATATTACGATTTAACTTAAAAATTATATTAATCAAATTTTATTCGGCAATTTACCAAAGGGCGCACGTAAAGATTTAAATTTACTAAAAGGCGTACGTTATTTTGGTATTTACAAAAAAATGTACTTTTTTAAATGCATTTCCTATTTTACCTTTCTGACAATTTGACTTTTTCTATCGTTTTCTTTTCTTCACTATATTTCTCTCTCTCTTTTTTTTTTATGGGCAGAACATATGAATAACATTAGTCAATTTTTTAACAACATTTTAATACATTTGAAGAAGCAAAAATAAACAATGAATAGCATACTTCTTGCAATTTTAGAAATCCATCGAACTAAAATGAGTGTAATCAGAGCTCTCTAGGTCGATCAATGGGTTTCGGTCAAAATCCACTGATGGACCTAGAGAGCTCCGATTGAACTCATTTCAGTTCCTATGGATTTCTGATGTTGCATGGAGTTCAATATGGTGTTCATTATTTATTTCAACATTTCATAGATGTTAACATGCAAAATCAAAGAATCTGCAAAAACACCCACGTTGGGCCTGATATCATTCAGAGTACAAAAATTCAACCCGACCTTTTTGGCAATTAAGACATGAGAAAAATTATGCCCTTATTTACAGAGGAAGCAACACAAAGATGAAATTACTATCTAGAACTGCAGTGATCCATTTTCGGTGGTCAATGACTTAGCCAGCAATATTAACAAAACGATCAGATCCTTGTTTAAGGGCATGACGCTGCGACACTTTGATTCTCTAAATGATTTTGGAATCATATCATTTTGGAAGTAATATTAACAAAATTATCGTGGTGTTGATGAAAATAGGACTTGATATGGAATCATATCAGGTTCATGTTGGGCCTGATATGATTCCATATCAGGCCCACGTTGGGCCTGATATGAGTTCATATCAGGCTCAACGTGGAGTTTTTTACTGATTTTTTATTTTTACATGTTAACATATATGAAAAGTCAAAGCATACCTCCGATGAAGCATTGGGGCTTCTTATATAGAGCTCCTAGGAGGCACGTGCACACTTCTCGAGGCGTGCACGCTTCGCAAAGTATATCTGGAAGGATCGTGTCAGAAAAGCGTGCCTGACGTCATACCTTAACTGACCGAGCATATCTCTGACGTGACAATGAAAGCTTTCACCGTACGATCCTCTACCTGGCCATGCCGCTGATCATGCCGCCTGTCGATGACACTGATCCCTAGGAATATATTGCTAACCGCTCCCTTTGTCTGCGTTGGGGCGGTGCCACTGCTCATCCGAGTGGGGCGGCCACCCGGCCTCCGTCTTTCCTTGCTCGAGCTTCATGTGCGTCAGAAGCTTTGTGTCTGACCGAGCTATCGAAGTGTCTGATCGACTACTCTTCCTACTGACCATATAGGTAATTCGCCCGATCGGACGCCCGACTAACGTTGACCACTCTGACCTCCTGCTGGTCGGGCCCTATCTTACCACCGGATCACGTGCCGACTGACTGGACAAATAGTCTAGTTGAAGAAGGTTGCTAGTTGCCGACTTACCACCCTATCTTACCACCGGATCACCCTCAAGTCTAGTTGAAGAAGGTTGCTAGTCCGACTGACTGGACAAGTAGTCTCGTGACCAATTGGCCGATCAGCCAATGGGTTGGTTGGATTCCGATCAACCCATGTGGGATTGATCTTTCTCTGTCGATCGGTGCTTTGAACCTTTGTACTTGGAATTTTTCCCCCATCGCTCTTGGAGGGATGCGAGTTGGGCGGTCAATGCTGACGCCCCGCAAATCATCCCCATTAAGGCCGAGCACGCACCCACGCCCATTAAATGCTACCCTGTGGGAGGACGCCACGTGTCACCGGCGCAACCGCCGCACGTCCGAGGTAACAGCTGCAGATGTGACATTTGACAGTTCAAATTCAACGGCTGGATGTGCGCTCCGATTCCCGTGCCCTAGATCCGGCATCTCCGATTGGCCGCTCCTATCTTTATAAAGCCTCAGCGTCACCATTTCTTCTTCTACGCTTTCTCCATGCTTTCCAACGATTCTGCATCCTGGCTCTTCCGTGTCCAGTGCTTTGGCGATCCTCGTCATGCGTGATTCCTTGCTCTCAAAAGGGTTCTTTCCCTCTCGTAAGCTTTCCCTCTCCATTGTTGCTTTCCCGCTGCTTCTTTTCTGCCACCGTGTTTTCCAGCTTTTTGTGTTTTCCGACCATCTTTCCCTTCTCACTTTCCTGTCTTTCGTTTCTCGGTAATGGCGAGCTCATCGTAGCCGTCCGACCCCATTTCCGGTCTCTGGTATACCACCATGGAGACTCGGTTCGATGCGAGCGACGCTGCTCATCTGATAAATGCTTTCGACCTCTCGCCCGACCATGAAATAGTTTTAGCCTCCCCGTCCGACCGACCCAACGACCCGCTGAACAACACAGTTTGCTTCTTCCGAGACCAATTCGTGGTCGGTCTTCAGTTTCCCATTCACCCCTTCATAACCGAGGTCTGTAACTACTTCCGCGTCCCACTCGTCCAGTTCGTCCCTAACTCTTTCCGCCTACTGTGTGGCGTGGTAGTGTTGTTCCAAGTGCACAACATCCCACTGACCCCTCAGGTCTTCCACTACTTCTACTATCCCAAACAGTCTGAGTTGGGTATGTACCTTTTCCAATCTCGGATCAGCCTAGTCTTCTTCGACAAAATGCCCACCTCCAACAAGCACTGGAAGGAGTACTTCTTCTACTTGAGACTTCCCGAGTGGCCCTGCTTCCGGACCAAGTGGTAGGTCGGGCTCCCTACTCAACCTGATCTGAAGAAATACAAGACCTGACCGGATTACCTCCACGCTGCTAATATGCTCGCCGACCTGAAGTTCGACATTCACAAGCTGTTGCCAGATGGTGTGATGTATGCGTTCAGGCTAAGTCCGATCCGAACGAAGCTTCCGAGCAGCCTAGGTATGAAATTTCTCAATCCTCTTCCCTTAAGTCTAACTGATTCCTTCTTCTTTTACAGCCGACATCATGATGCGCGCTCGGGCAGCTGGGATAATGAAGGCCAAGTAGGTCGAGATTGAAGCAGCTGCGACCAAGGAGATGGAGCGGCTCGGTCTGATCCCGGTCGACTCACAGGAGGGCATAGCTGGGGATGTTAGAGTGTATACTAAAAGCCTAGCTTTTGTAAATATTTATTTGAAATAAAAGAATCACATTGTTCAATATCTGCATTTATTTGTTATATGTAATTGTTAATTTATATAGTAGATAACATGGAGTGTGGTGTCACACTCATAAGATCATGTTGTCGATTCTCTATAAATTATAAACAAGTTGCTCACGACTAAAATGGAAAGGAACAAATCATTAGAATAGTCGTAGTGTAATCAAGTATTAGTTTATCTTGACTAATAAATTACACCGATACACTTTAAGTGTATTGAGTAGGACCATTTAGGTAAGTTCTTTTTGTATCGACTTAGTAAAAGAACTAGACCTTAGTTATTATGGAAGTGTGTGCCTTAATTCTAATATAATAACAAGCACATATATTTAATATTTATTTCTTTGACTTATCAAAGGGTGAGGTTTAGCTCGATAAACCAATATGCCCGATAAGTTGGGAAATGATATTACTTATAGTGTGTGTTGTTGATTGTAGAAGGAATCAGGTCCTAGTTATCTAGGTTGAGAATGTCCCCAAGAGAAGTTTATAAGGATTGTCATGTTAAACTCTGCATGTGGACCTAGTCCCACATGACAATGAAGTTGAGTGGTACTACTCTTGAGCTAGATATTAATTAAGTGAGTTGTCAGTAACTTACTTAATTAGTGGACATTTGTAATCTTAAACACAGGGAGACTAACACACTCATGATAAGAAGGAGCCCATAATGTAATTTGGGATTGGTGCAGTAGTGCAAGAATAACTCTAGTGGAATGAGTTATTATCGATGAACTTGAGTTGTGTGTTCAGGGCGAACATGGGATACTCAAGCTCATCGGAAGACCAAAACCAATTTCTCCTCTAGGTCCCTGTCGTAGCCTCATTAAAGCCTCAAGTCCATCCAAAGAAAGGCCCGTCTTAGTGTCCAAGAAGGGGGCCGACCCATTGCTTGGTGACCAAGCAATGGCCGGCCACATCTCCTTTTAATAGGGTCGGCCCTATTGCTTGGTGACCAAGCATGTATGGGCCGACCACAATTATTTCAAATAGGAGGGGTATTTTGAATTTTTAAAATCTTCTCTTTGTAGAAAACTATAAGTTTTAAAAGAGAGATTTTAATTTTTAAAACTTTCCTTATTGAATTAGTCACATGTTTTAATAGAGAGTTTTAAAGTTTTAAAACTTTCTTTTTTTAACCATCCTCATGGTTTAAGAAAAAAAGGGAGATAAGTTTTAAAATTAAAATTTTCTATCATCATGTTAAAAAGGAAATTTTGTTAGAGAAGTTTTAAATTTTAAAACATAGTTTTAATTTTTAAAACTTTCCTTTTTAACTCTTACTTTAGGAAAGAGAGCTTGTAAATTTTATAAGAGAATTTCTTCTTGTAAAATTTTTAAAAATTATATTTCCTTTATTCCTTGATGAGGTGGCCGACCACCTTGCTTGCTGGCCAAGCAAACCATAATAAAATAAATTAAAATCATCATCAATCAAAATTGGTGATTGATTTAATCAAGAGGAAAGAAAAGGAAAATTAAAAGGGAAAAGGAAAACTCTTGGATGATTTTATTTTTGTAAAAAAAATTTCCTTATTTGCCTTGGGGAAGTAATACGGTGAGGGGGGATTCATGAGACACAATTCTTATTCTCTTGCTTGGAGATCATCAAGTGGCCGGCCCTCCCTCTCTTCTCTCTTTTCCCTTTTGCTCTCTTCTCATTGGTGGTGTTGGTGGTCGGATTTTAGAAGAAGAGGAGGAAGCTTTTGGGTGGTGTTCATCTTGGAGGATCATCGCCCACACGACGTCCAAGGCGAGGCGATGAATACGGCAGAAGATCTCGAGGTCATAAGCTTACAAAGAGAAGGTATAACTAGTAGTTTTCTTCCGCATCATACTAGTTATCTTCTTTGTAAGAATTCTAAATACAAGAGACAATTAGATCTAGTTTATCGAATTTATTTTTTGATTTTATGTTTTCTTCTTTTTCGAATTTGTGATTCGATTGTTCTTTTTGGTTAACCTAGAATTATTTAAGGAAATTAAATATTAGCTTTCCTTAAAAGGCTTTGCCTAGGCAGTGGTGGTTGCTCTCATATCCAAGAAAGCCATATGTCTCGCCATACAGTCCTGGAAGCCAATTTTGGAAATTAATATTTAATGGAATTAATAACTTAGGTAGATTTGAATCAATAGTGTTAATTTCTGCTTGCGATTCAAATCTAAACCATTAAGAACAGATAAGTTAAATTTGGAATCAATGATGTTAAGTTCCGTCTGCGATTCCTAATTTAACTTCTAAAGAATACAATAGGTTATTTAAGGAAAGGTTCGACACTTGTACAAAAAATTTTTGTACAGTGGGATCGATACATTTTCCTAGGATTAACCAACAGGGGAAACAGCAACTGCAGGTGACGGGGCCGCCGAGCGGACGCCCAGCGCAGGAGGGGTGACCGACCTAGGATCGGTCCGAGAATCGCCACTCATCATCCCTGCTGAAGGTTCGAGGTCCTCGGGCAATGAAGTATCGCTCTCCCGCAAGAGACGCCGAACGGACGCGTCTTCCCGTTCTGCCACCTCAGCCGTCCAAGCCTCTGCAGGGGGAGGCACCCAGTCTCCAGCTGCTCCCGTAACGGTAGAGGCCACTTCCTCCAAGCGGACTCCATCCTTGGCTGAGCTATCGGAGCCGCTCACCATTCAGCCGATCACATCTTTGCTGCCAACTAGGCGGAAGGTGACACGGTCCGCTATCCTGCCGGTCCTTCCTGCTCAAGCCTCTGGCTCGTCGGCCTCCGCTCAATCGGCGCCGAGCGAGAGACGATCCATTATTGCCACGCTCCGCCTTCCGACGGAGGACCTTCTGGCGCCGGGTGATCAACCCAGCTCTCCTCAGCATCAAGTCTACATCCATGGTCAGCTCGCCCGAGTCTGGGAGGAAGCAAGGGCACGAGCAGCGGTGAAGCCCCCTGGCGCGCTGGCCGATAGTCACCTGGAGATGTCCACCGGGGTTAGTATTTTCAACTGTCAACTCCTGATTTACCTCTGATCAACACTAATGCTTGCTTGCAGTTCTGGGTGGAGAATATCGCCATGTGCCAGCGATTAGCTCAGGTGGAGCATGAGCTGAAGAAGCTCAAGCTTTCCAGAGAAGCTTCCTCCTCTTAGGGGCCACCGGCCGCCAACCTGCAGACCGACCTAAAAAAGGCCAACAACTTCTTGCAGAGGAGCAGCAGAAGTCGGCCGAACAGGCCAATAGGATGGGCCAGATCGAGGCGCAATTGAAGACCTACGATCATAAACTCGAGTTGGCTTCCAAAAGGAAACAACGAGCCATCGCTGATCTAGAGCAGAAAAATCAGGATGCTCGGCAGTTGGCCGAGAAGCTGAAGAACACGGAGGGCCTGCTGACTGCCGAGCGAGAGAGCCGCTCGGCTAAAGAGGCTGAACTTAAAGACCAAGTGAAGCACCTCGAAGAGGAGCTAGCGGCCTCCCATGCTGCTCTGACTGCCTATCAAGAGGCCGAACCGGGTCGCTTCGCGGTCTTGAAGCAACAATACCTCCGCTCGGACCAATTCTTGGAGAAGGCGACCAACCGAATTGTCCACTCGTTTGAGCTGGCAATCGACGCTACGCTCCTCCAGCTTAAGACGAACGGGCATATTTCTGAAGCTCTGTCCGACAAGGATGTCGATCGCGTTCAACTCCTCGAGTCCATTCCCGACTAAGCATTTGATTATATTGAGTGAGCGGGGCTTGTAGAGAGCATATTTTTTGTAAGCTTTGAATGTACTCCTGCCGTTCGATGTTGTTTAACCTATCAATGAAATATTTTGGTGCTCTTTCCTCATATGCTATCTTTTTGCTAGTATTTGGTTGTATAGTTCCGATCGGTTGTTACGACCACACTTTCATTATTGAAAGATTCATTGGGATCATACCTCCGGAGTTTATAGTCGCCGCTCGACTCTAACTTTTAACGTCTCCGCTAGATGATTTGGTGAAGACTGGGGTTTAAGGTCGTCGCTCGATCGTCGGTGGAGACATGGGTTTAACATCGCCACTCGACGATTTAGTGAAGACCGGGGTTTAAGATCGTTGCTCGACCGTCGGTGGAGACATGAGTTTAACGTCACCGCTCGACGATTTGGTGAAGACCGGGGTTTAAGGTCGCCGCTCGACCGTCGGTGGAGACATGGGTTTAACATCGCCGCTCAACGATTTGGTGAAGACCAGGGTTTAAGGTCGCCGCTCGATCGTCAGTGGAAACATGGATTTAATGTCGCCGCTCGATGATTTGGTGAAGACCGGGGTTTAAGGTCGCCGCTCGACAGTCGGTGGAGTCATGGGTTTAACGTCGTCGCTCGACGAGAATTTTGGTAACCCTTCTTGAGGATGAAGTAGGAGGAGAGGAGGAAAACCGCCGGCCCGGCGGTTAGGGCTCGGACGAGATCGGCGGCGTCGGGGAGAAAAGAGGGTGCGCGGGCACGGCTCGGCAAAGAAGAAAAAAAACGGCGAAAATAAAGAAAATAATAAGAAAAAGAAAAGGAAAAGGAAAAGAAAAATAAATCTTTTCCTCATTAAAACAGGGTAACCCAAACAGGCTTTTCCGGACCCCATTTCTATCCCCATCAACTCGTCCGTACGAGCTCCGAAAAATTCCCGAAAAATATCCAAAAATTCCGGAAAAATCCCTTATCATTTTCGGTATTTTACATTCTCCCCCACTAATAAAAATTTGGTCCCCAAATTTCGTTATCTACCATCAGCAAGTACTAACAACAGATATATAGTATAAATGCTGAACGGTAAATAAATCACATACCTCATGTGAAAAGGTGGGGATATCGAGCTCGGATCGTATCTTCGAGCTCCCAAGTAGCCTCCTCGTCTGAATGATGCTGCCATCCGACTTTAACCAGCCGGATAGTCTTGTTCCGCAACTGACGCTCCTTCCGGTCGAAATCATACTGGAACCTCCTCATAAGAAATGTCCTACCGAACTGGGAATATCAGCCAACACATGTGTCGGTCAGGAATGTATCTCCGCAACATAGATACGTGGAATACATCGTGCACGCTTGACAGAGACGGTGGTAGTGTCAGTCGGTAAGCTACTGCTCCGATCCTCTCCAAGATCTCGAAAGGGTCAATGTATCGCGGAGCTAGCTTACATCTGAGGTCAAATCTCTTCACCCCTTTCCTGGGTGAAACTCGCAAAAATACATGGTCGCCAACAAAGAACTCTAAGAGTCTCCGACTCCGGTCAGCATAACTCTACTGGCAGTCTTATGCCTCTAACATCCTCCGTCTGATAATACGGATCAACTCCGCCTCATGCTGAGCTCTATGAGGTCCCAACAACTGGACCTCACTGATTCTCGTCCTGATCGACGACTGAGCATCTATGGTAACAAGAATACCCTGCTCGGTCTATCCCTGCTCCTCAAGGTCTAACTCGGAGAAACCCTGAATCAAGTCCGTGACCACAACTCGGTGGCAAGCTAAAGTCCCTCTGGACCTCTAGCTAAGTGCATCGGTAACCACATTAGCTTTTCCCAGGTGATAGCTAATGGTACAATCATAATCCTTCAGGAACTCCATCTATCTCCTCGGTCGAAGATTAAGTTCCTTCTGAGTGAACAGATATTTGAGACTCCGATGGTCAGTGAGAATCTCAATGTAATATCATACAGGTACTGCCGCCAAATCTTCAGGGTAAAAATAATAACAGCCAACTCCAGATCAAGAACTGAGTGTTTTCTTCTCAGGCTCCCTCAACTATCGAGAAGCATATAAGAATACTCAACCGTGCTGCATCAGAACAGCACTCATACCCTGTAGAAACGCGTCGGTGTAGAGGACAAATCCGTCCTCTCCAGAAAGTAAAAACCAAAAATCGAAGCCGACACTAGTCTCCGCTTCAGCTCCTAGAAGCTGATCTTGAAATCCTCAGTCTAAATAAACTTCCCGCCTTTCATGGTCAGGCGTGTAAGTGACATAGCAATCCGTGAGAAACCCTCAACGTATCTCCGGAAATATCGGCCAAACAAAGGAGGTTGCAAGCCTCTTCTATTGACTCCGTCTACTCCCGACGGTAACAATCTCGATCTCATGTGGAACCACGGTATACCTCTATTGGTGACCGTGTGGCTCAAACATCTCACATAAGACAATCCAAACCAGCACTACTGATAATCACATATAGATGTTCTCGTCGAATCAACTCTAGATCTATGCAAAGGTAGTGCACGTGACTCACCTCGGATCCGTAATAGATCACAACATCGTCCACAAAGATAATGGAAACCTATCCAAACATCCTCGACATACCAGGATCATCGAGTCCCTGAAAACATCTAAGGCACTGTAAGCCTATATGGCAAAAACCAATACACATAATGTCCGTATCACAGACATTCCTATCCATAAGATCTCCAATAATAAATCGAAAAATCTGATCATCAATAACATAAATCACCAAAGAATAAATCCTCCGGTGAGAGCAACGCCCATCACAGGAAACACCACATATGTGGGAGCAACGCCTACCACAAGAAATCCTCAATATGTGGGAGCAACATCCCACCACAAATAATCTGAAATATGTATCTGTAATAAATATAGGAGCAATGCTCCACTACCAGCAATCCGTGATATGTGGGAGCAACGCTCACCACAAAATAATACATAAGTACCCCAAGGCACCTAACTATCCATTAGAGACTGTACAAGATCTCTCTACCACAATTCACTGTGGTTATCCTAGGATATAACAACCTAGTAACTAATCAAATTCATCATCAACTCTATCAGCATCCTAGTGAGTCATCCACCGATAGGAAAATTAGTTGATGGGTTAATTCAACAAATGACATAATGCAGTCACTCCACATTCTGCATTCAAGATAAGTAGAATCATCATCCGCTACCAATGTATACACCTAGCACTCATGCTCACACAACATATGTATGATCAACAAAATCCTCCAATTATTATACACCAATCATATTCACAACTCAGGTATATTCAGTATGATACCTCCAACAATACATACCGAACACGTGTGCAAAATCAATGTAGGTAAAATCAACAATACACCTCAAACAACACTCACATAACATATAGTATAACCAACATATACTTCCAATAAAACCTACTAAACCCAGGTGCACTCATAAAATCAAACATAATCAAAAGATACCTCAGATACCACACCAAACACATATGTACATATCACAACTCAGATTAAATCGACAAAATGCCTCCAACAAAACACCACCGATGTACTTATACTACATCTCGGATTTAATCAACAAGCTATCTTCAATAATACCTCCGGATACATACTCCGAACTACATATCTATAATCCACAAGGAGCCTTCAAACCATATCAGAACATGGATACATATACTACTTGCAAATGGACAGTCTACCACAGGACTCCTACAACCCAAAACAATCATGATATACATGCAACATAGACATGCAAAATCAGCATACCAGCTCAATCAAAGAGACCAACCTTATGCTACCAACACTCATGGGTTAACGGTATATCTAAACAAAATTCATGCATATGATCAAGCATGAATACATCAATCAAAAGCAACCCAAAATAGAGTAGTCTAATCATCCAGTAACAACCTTGCTATAGGTTCAAAGGAACTAGTATTGGACAAGAAAGATATACACACCATGGTATAACATTGCCAGTCAATGTTATACACTACCCAAGACTATATCAAATGGGAAAAATTTTATCATCATAAATCCAAATGTACTCTTCCAGTATACACTAGTAACAATTGTATCCCATAAGTGTTAAGCAATTAGCTCTACACTTCCTTACATCAGCGGGGTCATATATCCCAATGCACCCTCTAAGTTATCCCACCAGATATATACAGTCCATGGTCAAAGTTTTCATGGAATAGGATACATCGATCCTCTATAACCTATCCAAGCCGACAATGATATACGGCTGAATCCGTCCTTTCCACGTCAGTACAAAGCATGTACTCAAATGTGCTCTAGATACATAACTAAGCACAAACAACCTAAAGGTTCAAACCTCTAAGAATAGAGTATGACAATCCTCTACTGATCAACCAACAAAACTAAATCATTCATCTACTAACTAATCAAGAATACCTTAATCCTCCACAAGCAACTAAGGTATATCAAACTACGATCAAATGGTATACTACATTATCAAATAACTAAATCAGTTCATGGGTCAATTCAACACTAATACATCATCTCAAACTAGAGAATGTCAATCCACATAATATTATATGAATAAATGTGTACGACCCAAAAGAAAAAGCTAGAATTCAATATCATCAAGACACCCTCATTTTTTTTTTTATCCTCAAAAATATCAGCCCACTAATATCAGATGAATAAGTCTCTACTCTCCATGAGGGTAAGTTAGCATTCAAAACATCAAATCATTATTTATCCACATAGTTCAATATCAGATGAAACAAATATCAATTTTATCATCCTGTTAACTAACCACAATTAACCAGATTTATTAAAATCAAAAATCTCATAGGCACATAAACTCTCTAGCTTCCAATTTATAATCTGATCACCAACTATAAACATCAACCTGTGAACACTATACATGATACTCACTATATCACCATCAATGACAACCCAAATAAAAGATCATCAAAATAGTTATCCACTAAAAGATCATCAACAACCACATAACATTTACTCTCTTAAATCATTAGAAATCAACACATCAAAATATCTGATCTCACAATATCCCTCAACCTCAAACCATTCTCAACAATGATCAAACATGGTAACTCCCCTAATGAACAATTTTTCATCATATCGGGTATCCTAATATCCAAAAGATATGAGTATAAAACCTCCACTGGCTAAAACAACATAAATATGTAGGTATCATCCACTACCCAGCTAACAATAGCAGAGGCTGGTATGTGCCTCCATCTCCTACTAATAGTAACAGAAGCTAAAATCTACTGATGGTATGATGTGAAAAATCACCAGAGACTATAATCCTTGATCTCTATTAAGGTCAACCATGTAATATGTGCTACAGCAACCAGACAGGTACTAAATAAAGAATGCTAATACCTGTCATAAACTATAAAATTAAACATCATACCTATATGCCGTCTGGAGATGTTCCGTCGCTGTCCAGTCCCCAAATTGACCTCAAAATTTCCGATCGAGAACAACAACGGAAATCCATATAAATCCGAAACGGAAATCCAAACCCAATCGTAATGGAAAAATTCATGTCACTCAAACAACTACCCAGTTTGACTCGCAAACTTGGGCTAAATCCAAAAATCCAGAATACCCAAAAACAGGTATCCGATAAATCACCAGAACACCGAAAGCAGGTATCATAACCCGCTCTGATACCAAATAAATTGGTATCAGATAAATCTCAAAAATCCAACACACGAAAATCCAACAAGTATCGCCAAACTTTGGCGCTCTGATACCATATCAATTGGTATCGGGTTATACCAACTATGCAAAATACGAAAACAAAGATCGTAAAAATCCAAAACACACAGCAAGTATCGTATACCTGCTCTGATACCACTAAATTGTCACGCCCCAGAGGAGTCTCTGTCCGAAGAAATTTCGGCAGCATCTCCCCTGTACGGCGGACAATATGAAACTTTCTACATATCACATATACATCAGCCACAAGCGGCTGGAATGATAACAAAAATAAAGACAAACACCACGCAGTTAATAAAGATATCCACCTCGCTGTCACAACCACGCAGTTAATAATAGTAAACAACAACAATAGGACTCTGACTCGAAATCCACCCTACTCCACTACACTCGTAAAGCTCAAATCCAACGAACTCACCTCTTCTGCCGTCCAGGCAGGCATATAGTAGAATAAAATCCAAAATCACATCAAACGGTAACAATCCATACAATATCCATAGATAAAATCCAAAACAAAACTAAAACATAGTCTGATGGAAGAAAAACCAAAATAAAGCAAATAACAACCTAGTAGAGAACTAGCTCGCGATGGCGACTGTTGGGCACCTTTTCAACCAAAATATATCAACAATGGGCGGGGTGAGTCCACTCGGTACAAGCGATATGCATAATAAAACAAATAACGGACAACACTAATCATGCGTACAGTCTCCCGAATATGAGGAGGATAAATGCATGAAATGAAATCGAAGATAGCGTCTTGGGATCAAAGTATAAAGGTAACAGTGCGTCGGTGAGTCATAATCCATGCATGTCAATCAATGCATCCAAACAAATGCAGATATAAGTGCAGAATCACAAGCAAATAAAATGCAATAAATGCATATGTCAACCCATACTCAAATCAATGCTCCGAGCAATGACAGAGTAAGGATGTTGGAGTACTCCCGTGTGACCCCAAATCATAAATGGGGAGCTCAATGCTCTTCTCCTTCCGTATGATGGAGGGAGGTTTGGCTATCTACTATGAGTCCGACCAACGGAGCCAACAAAGTCCACCATCTGCTTGCTACCCTAAATGCCAGCCAAGCGGAGCCAATGGATATCCGGAGGTGGATATCTTTATTAACTGCGTGGTGTTTGTCTTTATTTTTTTTTTTTTGTTATCATTCCAGCCGCCTGTGGCTGATGTATATGTGATATGTAGAAAGTTTCATATTGTCCGCCGTACAGGGGAGATGCTGCCGAAATTTCTTCGGACAGAGACTCCTCTGGGCGTGACAATTTAGTGTATCGAGGCGTTACGATGCTTTCGTGTTTTGGTTTTTGATCTTTGTTTTCGTATTTTGCATAGTTGGTATAACCTGATACCAATTGATATGGTATCAGAGCGCCAAAGTTTGGCGATACTTGTTGGATTTTCGTGTGTTGGATTTTTGAGATTTATCTGATACCAATTTATTTGGTATCAGAGCGGGTTATGATACCTGCTTTCGGTGTTCTGGTGATTTATCGGATACCTGTTTTTGGGTATTATGGATTTTTGGATTTAGCCCAAGTTTGCGAGTCAAACTGGGTAGTTGTTTGAGTGACATGAATTTTTCCATTACGATTGGGTTTGGATTTCCGTTTCGGATTTATATGGATTTCCGTTGTTGTTCTCGATCGGAAATTTTGAGGACTGGACAGCGACGGAACATCTCCAGACGGCATATAGGTATGATGTTTAATTTTATAGTTTATGACAGGTATTAGCATTCTTTATTTAGTACCTGTCTGGTTGCTGTAGCACATATTTTTTGTGATGAGTTAGCCATTAAGCATGGTTGACCTTAATAGAGATCAAGGATTATAGTCTCTGGTGATTTTTCACATCATACCATCAGTAGATTTTAGCTTCTGTTACTATTAGTAGGAGATGGAGGCACATACCAGCCTCTGCTATTGTTAGCTGGGTAGTGGATGATACCTACATATTTATGTTGTTTTAGCCAGTGGAGGTTTTATACTCATATCTTTTGGATATTAGGATACCGATATGATGAAAAATTGTTCATTAGGGGAGTTACCATGTTTGATCATTGTTGAGAATGGTTTGAGGTTGAGGGATATTGTGAGATAAGATATTTTGATGTGTTGATTTCTAATGATTTAAGAGAGTAAATGTTATGTGGTTGTTGATGATCTTTTAGTGGATAACTATTTTGATGATCTTTTATTTGGGTTGTCATTGATGGTGATATAGTGAGTATCATGTATAGTGTTCACAGGTTGATGTTTATAGTTGGTGATCAGATTATAAATTGGAAGCTAGAGAGTTTATGTGCCTATGAGATTTTTGATTTTAATAAATCTGGTTAATTGTGGTTAGTTAACAGGATGATAAAATTGATATTTGTTTCATCTGATATTGAACTATGTGGATAAATAATGATTTGATGTTTTGAATGCTAACTTACCCTCATGGAGAGTAGAGACTTATTCATCTGATATTAGTGGGCTGATATTTTTGAGGATAAAAAAAAAAAAAATGAGGGTGTCTTGATGATATTGAATTCTAGCTTTTTCTTTTGGGTCGTACACATTTATTCATATAATATTATGTGGATTGACATTCTCTAGTTTGAGATGATGTATTAGTGTTGAATTGACCCATGAACTGATTTAGTTATTTGATAATGTAGTATACCATTTGATCGTAGTTTGATATACCTTAGTTGCTTGTGGAGGATTAAGGTATTCTTGATTAGTTAGTAGATGAATGATTTAGTTTTGTTGGTTGATCAGTAGAGGATTGTCATACTCTATTCTTAGAGGTTTGAACCTTTAGGTTGTTTGTGCTTAATTATGTATCTAGAGCACATTTGAGTACATGCTTTGTACTGACGTGGAAAGGACGGATTCAGCCGTATATCATTGTCGGCTTGGATAGGTTATAGAGGATCGATGTATCCTATTCCATGAAAACTTTGACCATGGACTGTATATATCTGGTGGGATAACTTAGAGGGTGCATTGGGATATATGACCCCGCTGATGTAAGGAAGTGTAGAGCTAATTGCTTAACACTTATGGGATACAATTGTTACTAGTGTATACTGGAAGAGTACATTTGGATTTATGATGATAAAATTTTTCCCATTTGATATAGTCTTGGGTAGTGTATAACATTGACTGGCAATGTTATACCATGGTGTGTATATCTTTCTTGTCCAATACTAGTTCCTTTGAACCTATAGCAAGGTTGTTACTGGATGATTAGACTACTCTATTTTGGGTTGCTTTTGATTGATGTATTCATGCTTGATCATATGCATGAATTTTGTTTAGATATACCGTTAACCCATGAGTGTTGGTAGCATAAGGTTGGTCTCTTTGATTGAGCTGGTATGCTGATTTTGCATGTCTATGTTGCATGTATATCATGATTGTTTTGGGTTGTAGGAGTCCTGTGGTAGACTGTCCATTTGCAAGTAGTATATGTATCCATGTTCTGATATGGTTTGAAGGCTCCTTGTGGATTATAGATATGTAGTTCGGAGTATGTATCCGGAGGTATTATTGAAGATAGCTTGTTGATTAAATCCGAGATGTAGTATAAGTACATCGGTGGTGTTTTGTTGGAGGCATTTTGTCGATTTAATCTGAGTTGTGATATGTACATATGTGTTTGGTGTGGTATCTGAGGTATCTTTTGATTATGTTTGATTTTATGAGTGCACCTGGGTTTAGTAGGTTTTATTGGAAGTATATGTTGGTTATACTATATGTTATGTGAGTGTTGTTTGAGGTGTATTGTTGATTTTACCTACATTGATTTTGCACACGTGTTCGGTATGTATTGTTGGAGGTATCATACTGAATATACCTGAGTTGTGAATATGATTGGTGTATAATAATTGGAGGATTTTGTTGATCATACATATGTTGTGTGAGCATGAGTGCTAGGTGTATACATTGGTAGCAGTATGATGATTCTACTTATACTGAATGCAGAATGTGGAGTGACTGCATTATGTCATTTGTTGAATTAACCCATCAACTAATTTTCCTATCAGTGGATGACTCACTAGGATGCTGATAGAGTTGATGATGAATTTGATTAGTTACTAGGTTGTTATATCCTAGGATAACCACAGCGAATTGTGGTAGAGAGATCTTGTACAGTCTCTAGCTGGATAGTTAGGTGCCTTGGGGTACTTATGTATTATTTTGTGGTGAGCGTTGCTCCCACATATCACGGATTGCTGGTAGTGGAGCATTGCTCCTATATTTATTACAGATACATATTTCAGATTATTTGTGGTGGAATGTTGCTCCCACATATTGAGGATTTCTTGTGGTAGAGCGTTGCTCCCACATATGTGGTGTTTCCTGTGATGGAGCGTTGCTCTCACCCTGGAGGATTTATTCTTTGGTGATTTATGTTATTGATGATCAGATTTTTCGATTTATTATTGGAGATCTTATGGATAGGAATGTCTGTGATACGGACATTATGTGTATTGGTTTTTGCCATATAGGCTTACAGTGCCTTAGATGTTTTCAGGGACTCGATGATCCTGGTATGTCGAGGATGTTTGGATAGGTTTCCATTATCTTTGTGGACGATGTTGTGATCTATTACGGATCCGAGGTGAGTCACGTGCACTACCTTTGCATAGATCTAGAGTTGATTCGACGAGAACATCTATATGTGATTATCAGTAGTGCTGGTTTGGATTGTCTTATGTGAGATGTTTGAGCCACACGGTCACCAATAGAGGTATACCGTGGTTCCACATGAGATCGAGATTGTTACCGTCGGGAGTAGACGGAGTCAATAGAAGAGGCTTGCAACCTCCTTTGTTTGGCCGATATTTCCGGAGATACGTTGAGGGTTTCTCACGGATTGCTATGTCACTTACACGCCTGACCATGAAAGGCGGGAAGTTTATTTAGACTGAGGATTTCAAGATCAGCTTCTAGGAGCTGAAGCGGAGACTAGTGTCGGCTTCGATTTTTGGTTTTTACTTTCTGGAGAGGACGGATTTGTCCTCTACACCGACGCGTTTCTACAGGGTATGAGTGCTGTTCTGATGCAGCACGGTTGAGTATTCTTATATGCTTCTCGATAGTTGAGGGAGCCTGAGAAGAAAACACTCAGTTCTTGATCTGGAGTTGGCTGTTATTATTTTTACCCTGAAGATTTGGCGGCAGTACCTGTATGATATTACATTGAGATTCTCACTGACCATCGGAGTCTCAAATATCTGTTCACTCAGAAGGAACTTAATCTTCGACCGAGGAGATAGATGGAGTTCCTGAAGGATTATGATTGTACCATTAGCTATCACTTGGGAAAAACTAATGTGGTTACCGATGCACTTAGCTAGAGGTCCAGAGGGACTTTAGCTTGCCACCGAGTTGTGGTCACGGACTTGATTCAGGGTTTCTCCGAGTTAGACCTTGAGGAGCAGGGATAGACCGAGCAGGGTATTCTTGTTACCATAGATGCTCAGTCGTCGATCGGGACGAGAATCGGTGAGGTCGATTGTTGGGACCTCATAGAGCTCAGCATGAGGCGGAGTTGATCCGTATTATCAGACGGAGGATGTTAGAGGCATAAGACTGCCAGTAGAGTTATGCTGACCGGAGTCGGAGACTCTTAGAGTTCTTTGTTGGCGACCATGTATTTTTGCGAGTTTCACCCAGGAAAGGGGTGAAGAGATTTGACCTCAGATGTAAGCTAGCTCCGCGATACATTGACCCTTTCGAGATCTTGGAGAGGATCGGAGCAGTAGCTTACCGACTGACACTACCACCGTCTCTGTCAAGCGTGCACGATGTATTCCACGTATCTATGTTGCGGAGATACATTCCTGACCGACACATGTGTTGGCTGATATTCCAGTTCCAGTTCAGCCGGACATTTCTTATGAGGAGGTTCCGGTACAGATTCTCGACCGGAAGGAGCGTCAGTTGCGGAACAAGACTATCCGGCTGGTTAAAGTCGGATGGCAGCATCATTCAGACGAGGAGGCTACTTGGGAGCTCGAAGATACGATCCGAGCTCGATATCCCCACCTTTTCACATGAGGTATGTGATTTATTTACCGTTCAGCATTTATACTATATATCTGTTGTTAGTACTTGCTGATGGTAGATAACGAAATTTGGGGACCAAATTTTTATTAGTGGAGGAGAATGTAAAATACCGAAAATGATAAGGGATTTTTCCGGAATTTTTGGACATTTTTCAGGAATTTTTCGGAGCTCGTACGGACGAGTTGATGGGGATAGAAATGGGGTCCGGAAAAGCCTGTTTGGGTTACCCTGTTTTAATGAGGAAAAGATTTATTTTTCTTTTCCTTTTCCTTTTCTTTTTCTTATTATTTTCTTTATTTTCGCCGTTTTTTTTCTTCTTTGCCGAGCCGTGCCCGCGCACCCTCTTTTCTCCCCGACGCCGCCGATCTCGTCCGAGCCCTAACCGCCGGGCCGGCGGTTTTCCTCCTCTCCTCCTACTTCATCCTCAAGAAGGGTTACCAAAATTCTCGTCGAGCGACGACGTTAAACCCATGACTCCACCGACTGTCGAGCGGCGACCTTAAACCCCGGTCTTCACCAAATCATCGAGCGGCGACATTAAATCCATGTTTCCACTGACGATCGAGCGGCGACCTTAAACCCTGGTCTTCACCAAATCGTTGAGCGGCGATGTTAAACCCATGTCTCCACCGACGGTCGAGCGGCGACCTTAAACCCCGGTCTTCACCAAATCGTCGAGCGGTGACGTTAAACTCATGTCTCCACCGACGGTCGAGCAACGATCTTAAACCCCGGTCTTCACTAAATCGTCGAGTGGCGATGTTAAACCCATGTCTCCACCGACGATCGAGCGACGACCTTAAACCCCAGTCTTCACCAAATCATCTAGCGGAGACGTTAAAAGTTAGAGTCGAGCGGCGACTATAAACTCCGGAGGTATGATCCCAATGAATCTTTCAATAATGAAAGTGTGGTCGTAACAACCGATCGGAACTATACAACCAAATACTAGCAAAAAGATAGCATATGAGGAAAGAGCACCAAAATATTTCATTGATAGGTTAAACACTGTCGAACGGCAGGAGTACATTCAAAGCTTACAAAAAATATGCTCTCTACAAGCCCCTCGCTCACTCAATATAATCAAATGCTTCGTCGGGAATGGACTCGAGGAGTTGGACGCGATCGACATCCTTGTCGGACAGAGCTTCAGAAATATGCCCGTTCGTCTTAAGCTGGAGGAGCGTAGCGTCGATTGCCAGCTCAAACGAGTGGACAATTCGGTTGGTCGCCTTCTCCAAGAATTGGTCCGAGCGGAGGTATTGTTGCTTCAAGACCGCGAAGCGACCCGGTTCGGCCTCTTGATAGGCAGTCAGAGCAGCATGGGAGGCCGCTAGCTCCTCTTCGAGGTGCTTCACTTGGTCTTTAAGTTCAGCCTCTTTAGCCGAGCGGCTCTCTCGCTCGGCAGTCAGCAGGCCCTCCGTGTTCTTCAGCTTCTCGGCCAACTGCCGAGCATCCTGATTTTTCTGCTCTAGATCAGCGATGGCTCGTTGTTTCCTTTTGGAAGCCAACTCGAGTTTATGATCGTAGGTCTTCAATTGCGCCTCGATCTGGCCCATCCTATTGGCCTGTTCGGCCGACTTCTGCTGCTCCTCTGCAAGAAGTTGTTGGCCTTTTTTAGGTCGGTCTGCAGGTTGGCGGCCGGTGGCCCCTAAGAGGAGGAAGCTTCTCTGGAAAGCTTGAGCTTCTTCAGCTCATGCTCCACCTGAGCTAATCGCTGGCACATGGCGATATTCTCCACCCAGAACTGCAAGCAAGCATTAGTGTTGATCAGAGGTAAATCAGGAGTTGACAGTTGAAAATACTAACCCCGGTGGACATCTCCAGGTGACTATCGGCCAGCGCGCCAGGGGGCTTCACCGCTGCTCGTGCCCTTGCTTCCTCCCAGACTCGGGCGAGCTGACCATGGATGTAGACTTGATGCTGAGGAGAGCTGGGTTGATCACCCGGCGCCAGAAGGTCCTCCGTCGGAAGGCGGAGCGTGGCAATAATGGATCGTCTCTCGCTCGGCGCCGATTGAGCGGAGGCCGACGAGCCAGAGGCTTGAGCAGGAAGGACCGGCAGGATAGCGGACCGTGTCACCTTCCGCCTAGTTGGCAGCAAAGATGTGATCGGCTGAATGGTGAGCGGCTCCGATAGCTCAGCCAAGGATGGAGTCCGCTTGGAGGAAGTGGCCTCTACCGTTACGGGAGCAGCTGGAGACTGGGTGCCTCCCCCTGCAGAGGCTTGGACGGCTGAGGTGGCAGAACGGGAAGACGCGTCCGTTCGGCGTCTCTTGCGGGAGAGCGATACTTCATTGCCCGAGGACCTCGAACCTTCAGCAGGGATGATGAGTGGCGATTCTCGGACCGATCCTAGGTCGGTCACCCCTCCTGCGCTGGGCGTCCGCTCGGCGGCCCCGTCACCTGCAGTTGCTGTTTCCCCTGTTGGTTAATCCTAGGAAAATGTATCGATCCCACTGTACAAAAATTTTTTGTACAAGTGTCGAACCTTTCCTTAAATAACCTATTGTATTCTTTAGAAGTTAAATTAGGAATCGCAGACGGAACTTAACATCATTGATTCCAAATTTAACTTATCTGTTCTTAATGGTTTAGATTTGAATCGCAAGCGGAACTTAACACTATTGATTCAAATCTACCTAAGTTATTAATTACATTAAATATTAATTTCCAAAATTGGCTTACAGGACTGCATGGCGAGGCACATGACCTTCTTGGATATGGGAGCAACCACCACCGTCTAGACAAAGCCTTTTAAGGAAAGCTAATATTTAATTTCCTTAAATAACTCTAGGTTAACCAAAAAGAACAATCGAATCACAAATTCGAAAAAGAAGAAAACACAAACTCGAAAAATAAATTCGAAAAACTAGATCTAATTGCCTCTTGTATTTAGAATTCTTACAAAGAAAATAACTAATATGATGCAGAAGAAAACTACTAGTTATACCTTCTCTTTGTAAGCTAATGACCTCGAGATCTTCTGCCGTATTCCTCGCCTCACCTTGGACGTCGTGTGAGCGATGATCCTCCAAGATGAACACCACCCAAAAGCTTCCTCCTCTTCTTCTAAAATCTGGCCACCAACACCACCAAGGAGAAGAGAGCAAAAGGGAAAAGAGAGAAGAGAGGGAGGGTCGGCCACTTGATGATCTCCAAGCAAGAGAATAAGAATTGTATCTCATGAAGCCCCCCTCACCGTATTACTTCCCCAAGGCAAATAAGGAAATTTTTTTTACAAAAAATAAAATCATCCAAGAGTTTTTCCTTTTCCCTTTTAATTTTTCCTTTTCTTTCCTCTTGATTAAATCAATCACCAATTTTGATTGATGATGATTTTAATTTATTTTATTATGGTCGGCCCCTTGCTTGGCCACCAAGCAAGGTGGTCGGCCACCTCATCAAGGGAATAAAGGAAATATAATTTTTAAAAATTTTACAAGAAGAAATTCTCTTATAAAATTTACAAGCTCTCTTTCCTAAAGTAAGAGTTAAAAAAGGAAAGTTTTAAAAATTAAAACTATGTTTTAAAATTTAAAACTTCTCTAACAAAATTTCCTTTTTTAACATGATGATAGAAAATTTTAATTTTAAAACTTATCTCCCTTTTTTTTCTTAAACCATGAGGATGGTTAAAAAAAGAAAGTTTTAAAACTTTTAAAACTCTCTATTAAAACATGTGACCTAATTCAAATAAGGAAAGTTTTAAAAATTAAAATATCTCTTTTAAAACTTATAATTTTCTACAAAGAGAAGATTTTAAAAATTCAAAACACCCCTCCTATTTGAAATAATTGTGGCCAGCCCCTACATGCTTGGTCACCAAGCAATAAGGCCGACCCTATTAAAAGGAGATGTGGCCGGCCATTGCTTGGTCACCAAGCAATGGGTCGGCCCCCTTCTTGGACATCAAGACGGGCCTTTCTTTGAATGGACTTGAGGCTTTAATGAGGCTACGACAGGGACCTAAAGGAGAAATTAGTTTTGGCCTTCCGATGAGCTTGAGTATCCCGTGTTCGCCCCGAACATACAACTCAAGTTCATCGATAATAACTCATTCCACTAGAGAGTTATTACTGCACTACCGCACCAATCCCAAATTACATTATGGGCTCCTTCTTATCATGAGTGTGTTAGTCTCCCTGTGTTTAAGATTACGAATGTCCACTAATTAAGTAAGTTACTGACAACTCACTTAATTAATATCTAGCTCCAAGAGTAGTACCACTCAACTTCATTGTCATGTCGGACTAGGTCCACCTGTAGAGTTTAACATGACAATCCTTATAAGCTTCTCTTGGGGACATTCTCAACCTAGATAACTAGGACACAGATTCCTTCTACAATCAACAACACACACTATAAGTAATATCATTTCCCAACTTATCGGGCATATTGATTTATCGAGCTAAACCTCACCCTTTGATAAGTCAAAGAAATAAATATTAAATATATGTGCTTGTTATTATATTAGAATTAAGAGCACACACTTCCATAATAACTAAGGTCTAGTTCTTTTACTAAGTCAGTACAAAAAGAACTTACCTAAATGGTCCTACTCAATACACTTAAAGTGTATCAGTGTAATTTATTAGTCAAGATAAACTAATACTTGATTACACTACGACTATTCTAATGATTTGTTCCTTTCCATTTTAGTCGTGAGCAACTTGTTTATAATTTATAGAGAATCGACAACATGATCTTCTGAGTGTGACACCACACTCCATGTTATCTACTATATAAATTAATTGAACAATTACATTTAACAAATAAATGCAGATATTGACCAATGTGATTCTTTTATTTCAAATAAATATTTACAAAAGCTAGGCTTTTAGTATACACTCTAACATCCCCAGCTATGCCCTCCTGTGAGTCGACCGGGATCAGACCGAGCCGCTCCATCTCCTTGGTCGCAGCTGCTTCAATCTCGACCTACTTGGCCTTCATTATCCCAGCTGCCCGAGCGCGCATCATGATGTCGGCTGTAAAAGAAGAAGGAATCAGTTAGACTTAAGGGAAGAGGATTGAGAAATTTCATACCTAGGCTGCTCGGAAGCTTCGTTCGGATCGGACTTAGCCTGAACGCATACATCACACCATCTGGCAACAGCTTGTGAATGTCGAACTTCAGGTCGGCGAGCATATTAGCAGCGTGGAGGTAATCCGGTCAGGTCTTGTATTTCTTCAGATCAGGTTGAGTAGGGAGCCCGACCTACCACTTGGTCCGGAAGCAGGGCCACTCGGGAAGTCTCAAGTAGAAGAAGTACTCCTTCCAGTGCTTGTTGGAGGTGGGCATTTTGTCGAAGAAGACTAGGCTGATCCGAGATTGGAAAAGGTACATACCCAACTCAGACTGTTTGGGATAGTAGAAGTAGTGGAAGACCTGAGGGGTCAGTGGGATGTTGTGCACTTGGAACAACACTACCACGCCACACAGTAGGCGGAAAGAGTTAGGGACGAACTGGACGAGTGGGACGCGGAAGTAGTTACAGACCTCGGTTATGAAGGGGTGAATGGGAAACTGAAGACCGACCACGAATTGGTCTCGGAAGAAGCAAACTGTGTTGTTCAGCGGGTCGTTGGGTCGGTCGGACGGGGAGGCTAAAACTATTTCATGGTCGGGCGAGAGGTCGAAAGCATTTATCAGATGAGCAGCGTCGCTCGCATCGAACCGAGTCTCCATGGTGGTATACCAGAGACCGGAAATGGGGTCGGACGGCTACGATGAGCTCGCCATTACCGAGAAACGAAAGACAGGAAAGTGAGAAGGGAAAGATGGTCGGAAAACACAAAAAGCTGGAAAACACGGTGGCAGAAAAGAAGCAGCGGGAAAGCAACAATGGAGAGGGAAAGCTTACGAGAGGGAAAGAACCACTGTAGAGAGCAAGGAATCACCGCAGCAGAAAGCCGAGGATCGCCAAAGCACTGGACACAGAAGAGCCACCGGAGCAGAATCGTTGGAAAGCACGGAGAAAGCGCAGAAGAAGAAATGGCGACGCTGAGGATTTATAAAGATGGGCGCGGTCGCTCGGAGCCATCCGATCTAGGGCACGGGAATCAGAACACATATCTAGTCGTTGAATTCGAACAGCCAAACGTCACATCAGCAGCTGTCACCTCAGATGTGCGGCGGCTGTGCCAGCGACACATGATGTCCTCCCACAGGGCAACATTTAATGGGTGTGGTTGTGTGCTCGACCTTAATGGGGATGATTTGCACGTGTTCCGAGGAGATTTGGGCGGCGTCAACATTGATCGCCCAACTCGCACCCCTCCAAGAATGATAGGGAAAAAAAATCCAAGTACAAAGGCTCAAAGCACCGATCAGCAGAGAAAGATCAGTCCCACATGGGCTGATCGAAATCCAACCAACCCATTGGTTGATCGGCCAATTGGTCACCAGACTACTTGTCCAGTCAGTCGGACTTGCAACCTCCTTCAACTAGACTTGAGGGGAAGACACGTGATCCGGTGGTAAGATAGGGCCCAACCAGCAGGAGGTCAGAGTGGTCAACGCTAGGTGGGCGTTCGATCGGGCGAATTACCTCCGTGGTCAGCAGGAAGAATAGCCGGTCAGACACTTTGACAGCTCGATCAGACACTGAGCTTCCGACGCTCATGAAGCTCAAGCAGGGAAAGACGGAGGCCGAGCAACCGCCCCACTCGGATGAACAGTGGACACCGCCCCAACCTGGCAGGCAGGGCTCCCTCACCCGATAGGGCGGAGCCGGATTGTAGATCACTGGCCGAGCGGACGCTCGGCTCGACCATTGCATCACCCTGGCGGCAGACTGGTCGAGCGACTCTCCTGCTCGGCCTAATAGCAGACAAAGGGAGCGGTTAGCAATATATTCCTAGGGATCAGTGTCATCGACAGGCGGCATGATCAGCGGCATGGCCAGGTAGAGGATCGTACGGTGAAAGCTTTCATTGTCACGTCAGAGATATGCTCGGTCAGTTAAGGTATGACGTCAGGCACGCTTTTCTGACACGATCCTTCCAGATATACTTTGCGAAGCGTGCATGCCTCGAGAAGTGTGCACGTGCCTCCTAGGAGCTCTATATAAGAAGCCCCAATGCTTCATCGGAGGTATGCTTTGACTTTTCATATATGTTAACATGTAAAAATAAAAAATCAGTAAAAAACTCCACGTTGAGCCTGATATGAACTCATATCAGGCCCAACGTGGGCCTGATATGGAATCATATCAGGCCCAACATGAACCTGATATGATTCCATATCAAGTCCTATTTTCATCAACACCACGATAATTTTGTTAATATTACTTCCAAAATGATATGATTCCAAAATCATTTAGAGAATCAAAGTGTCGCAGCGTCATGCCCTTAAACAAGGATCTGATCGTTTTGTTAATATTGCTGGCTAAGTCATTGACCACCGAAAATGGATCACTGCAGTTCTAGATAGTAATTTCATCTTTGTGTTGCTTCCTCTGTAAATAAGGGCATAATTTTTCTCATGTCTTAATTGCCAAAAAGGTCGGGTTGAATTTTTGTACTCTGAATGATATCAGGCCCAACGTGGGTGTTTTTGCAGATTCTTTGATTTTGCATGTTAACATCTATGAAATGTTGAAATAAATAATGAACACCATATTGAACTCCATGCAACATCAGAAATCCATAGGAACTGAAATGAGTTCAATCGGAGCTCTCTAGGTCCATCAGTGGATTTTGACCGAAACCCATTGATCGACCTAGAGAGCTCTGATTACACTCATTTTAGTTCCAGTGGATTTCTGAAATTGCAAGGAGTTTAAATATGCTATTCATTGTTTATTTTTTGCTTCTTCGAATGCATTAAAATGTTGTTAAAAAATTGACTAATGTTATTCATATGTTCTGCCCATAAAAAAAAAAGAGAGAGAGAAATATAGTGAAGAAAAGAAAACGATAGAAAAAGTCAAATTGTCAGAAAGGTAAAATAGGAAATGCATTTAAAAAAGTACATTTTTTTGTAAATACCAAAATAACGTACGCCTTTTAGTAAATTTAAATCTTTACGTGCGCCCTTTGGTAAATTGCCGAATAAAATTTGATTAATATAATTTTTAAGTTAAATCGTAATATGACATGATATGATTTACAGACAGTAACACCCCCCACTCCTTCTCCTCCACCACCCCCTATCTCTAGGATAACTGATCGAACTAATCCTTCCATGTGTTGGTGCAATATTCCCTAAGTCAAGGTTGACCTGGTTGACTGAGCTTGAATTGGTTCAAGCTCGAGTCTTGATGTTTGGGTTTCGATGTTTGACAATTCATGTAGACAACACATGGAGATTGCAGGTGCGATTGTTCATGTGGGGAGATTGTGAAGGAAAGTCAAGTAGGTCAAGGTTGACTGGATACTTGACTGGAAAGTCCTAGTGAGTTAAGCCAGACAGTTATGAAAAGTCCTAGTGAGTGAAACTAGGCAGAAGGAAAGTCCCGTGAGTGAAGCCAGGCAGTTATGGAAAGTCCCGATGAGTGAAGTCGGGCAGCTGGAAAGTCCTGGTTAGTGAAGTCAGGTAGATGGGAAATCCTAGTGAGTGAAGCTAGGTGAAAGTCCTGGTGAGTGAAGCCGGGCAGCTGGAAAATCCTAGTGAGTGAAGCTAGGTGAAAGTCCTGGTGAGTAAAGCCAGGCACAGGAAATTCAGATGGATCAAGTTTAATTAGACATCTGGCGTTACGAATCCCAAGTAGGTCAAAGGGATTGACCAGATACTTGGCACGGGAAATCCAGGTGGATCAAGGTTGATCGGACACCTGGTGGAGATAAGTCCAAGTGGGTCAAGAATGATCGAACACTTGGCACGAGGAGAAAAGTCCAAGTGGGTCAAAAGGATTGACCGGACACTTGGTGAGGGAGTCATAGCAGGTCAAGGGTGATCGGATGCTAGGCATGATGTACCAACAGGTCATGGTTGACTGGATGTTGGTATCGAGGACTTTGGACTTGTTTTTGGGCAAAAACAGGAGCTGAATCGATCAGCCGATCGATTGGTTCATGCCCAATTGATCGGTTGATCGATTGGGTAAGTCCCCGCGACAAGCCTCCTCCCAATCAATCAGTGGATTGATTGGGAGAAGTGTTGTGCGAACAGAAAGCCTCCCAATCGATCGGTCGATCGATTGGGAGCCTCCAATCGATCGAGCGATCCCTCCAATCGATCGGGCGATCGATTGGGAGTTGCGACTTCACGCGATAAGCCCTGGATCAATCGACCGATCGATCCAGGCTATTCCCAGGAGCACAGAGGCGCTCTGGATCGATCGGTCGATCGATCCAAAAGCCTCCCCAATCGATTGGGAACAATCTGATCGATTGGTATTCGACCGTTGGCGTCGTATTTAGCTGTTGGCGAGCATTTCTCTCGCCAGAACTCCCACGGCTTCAATTCTTCTCTTTAGCGATCTTCACAGCGACTCCACAAAGTTCTCAACGCCAGATCTTGAAGGTTCTTGGAGGTTTGTGCTGGTGCACGTCCAAGTCAAGAGGTGAGGAAGAAGCTAGGGTTAGGGTTTCTTGTGCATATCTTGTAAGCTTTTGCTTGTATTGTATTTTCCTTCCCTTTCTTCTTGTATTGAGAGCTTGTAGGGCTTCTCCGCCTTCAGTAGTTACTAAAAAGGAGTGTTTTCATAGTGGAGGGTGCGTGAGTGTGTGGATCCTTGGATTAGTCACCTCTTCTTGAGGTGGATACCAAGTAAATCCCTAGTGTTAGCGTTGTGTATTTGTTTCTTTGTATTTTTCGCTGCACATCATCACAAGAAGCAAGCAATGACGAGCACGAGATTGCACCGAGCTATTCACCCCCGCCTCTAGCTACATTTCGGTCCCAACAAACGGTATCAGAGCGAGGCCGCTCTTCACCGGAATCATCGCCGGAAGGGGTAACAAGGCTAGAGGGTGTAGAAGTTGGAGCAAATTTTATCAAGTCAAAGACTTCATCATCAAGCTCAACTTCAAATGGAATTCCAAGACGGACTTGGATTCGATACAAGGGTGCCTCCACCATTCACAATGATGACTTTCCTATTTATAGATTAAAAGAAGATTTTAATTTTTAGAGATAACTTTCCTTTTTGGAAATCATCCACATGTTTAAAAGAAATATTTTAATTTATAAAATTTCCTTTTTACAAATCACCATGAAGGAAAAAATTATTGGAGAAATTTTTTATAAATTTTCGAAAACAAATTAGGAAGTTTTAATTCTTGTGTGAATTAAAATTTCCTTGATTGGGATTAGAATAGTGGCCGACCATATGATTTGGTGGCCAGATCAAGCAAGGAGAAGAAGGAGAGAAAGGAAGCCTAGTCTCTAGAATCCCTTGGAGCATTGGTGGTGGCCGTACTTCTCCATCAAGAAGGACTCTTGGTGGCCAAAACCTAGAAGGAAGAAGAAGGTGTTTGGTGGTTCTCATCTCGGAAGATCGTTGCCTACACAACGTCCGAGGTTAGAAGAGGAATATGGTAGAAGGTCAAGAGGTCATTAAAGTTCACAAAGAAAGGTATTACTAGTATTTATTTTCCGCATCATGCTAGTTTATTTCTTTGTAAGAATTCTAAACACAAGAGGCAATTAGATCTAGTTTTCGAATTTGTTTTCAAGTTTATGTTTTTTTTTACTTTGTCGAATTTGTGATTCGATTGTTCTTTTCGGTCAACCTAGAGTTATTTAAGGAAATTAAATATTAGCTTTCCTTAAAAGGCTTTGTCTAGGCGGTGGTAGTTGCTTCCATATCCAAGAAGGTCATGTGTCTCACCATGCAGTCCTGGAAGCTAATTTTAGAAATTAATATTTAATGAAATTAATAACATAGGTGGATTTGAATCAATAGTGTTAAGTTCCGCTTGCGATTCAAATCTAAATCATTAAGAACAGATAAGTTAAATTTGGAATCAATGATGTTAAGTTCCGTCTGTGATTCATAATTTAACTTCTAAAGAACACAATAGGTTATTTAAGGAAAGGTTCAACACTTGTACAGAATTTTGTATAGTGGAGCCGGTATGGTTTTCCTAGAACTAACCAACAGTGAGATGTCAATGAAAGTTTTGATACTCTCACTGTGAGTTAGGGTCTGCTTCATGGTCTCCCAAGAATCTAGAAGTGAACGAATAACTGCTTGAACCTGTTGTTCATCAGTCAACTCATGATCAACAGTTTTAAGCTCCCGAATCATGTTCGACATCTCCCTGAGGTGTTGAACCATTAATATATTCAGACATATTTTGTAATTGTCAAACTTGATTGTCAGCTGTCGAAGCTTGATCAAACTTACTTCACTGTATTTTTCTTTAAGGACTGCCCAGACTACATGAGTCGTAAGATATGACTCATACTCAAAAGCTAGGTCATCTACCATTGAACTAATCAATATGTCCTTTGCAGTGGAGTCCTTTTTCTTCCATGCCTTATAGGCATCAAGATCTCGTCTGTGTTGTGCAGTAGGACCATCTACAGGTTCTTCCATAACCTGATTTATAATTTCTAGAATTTCTTGTTCCTCAAGTATATATTGTATCCTGAGGTGCCAGATCTTATAGTTATCACCATTAAGTTTTTCACCTTTGTTGAGTTCAACTATTATATTTTTGGTTGTCATAATCTATCATAAATAAACAAATTATTTAGTATTTAGGGTAAATCATATGCATACAATTTATGATTGACTCAATATTACTTTGAGTTGGTTTACAAAATCAAGTGACAACTCTATTTTCACTCATCATTCGTATGACCAATCAAATTGATATTAATCAATTCTATTACATATATACATCCCAACAAATGATCTGATCATTTTTAATATCATGAATTCTTTAATTAAATGAACTAATCATTTAATATATCATGATTTCTTTAATTAAATGAACTAATCATTTAATACATCATGAACTAATCATGCATCATGTCAAGTAAACAGCATAAATAAATGATCATATCATTAACATAAAATTATGCTGCATAATGTTAACATATAACTAACTGACATGAATGAAAATGGACTAAATATTGTTCATACATAACGACAATAATAATAACAGAACTCTAGTAAACTAGATAGGCTACTACCACCCCACTAGGACAGACACTAGTGCAGTGACCAATATTATCCCTTTCAGCCTAGACTCATTTGAGATAATCTCAGGCAGGACAACTTCAAGATTCTCTATAGGATCCTCAATTAGATCCTCTTCTGGTTCCTCCTTGATCATTTTCGAGTCCTCTTCGAACTTTTCAGGATCCTCTTCAGTCATATGGTGAAGCAGTTCCTCATATAATACAGAATATGTGACGCGTCCTTGATGACGCCCCCAAATATAGTCTGATATCATCCTTGAATTTTCTGGCAATGAATGCATCAAAGACCAAATCCTATAACTGTCCAAGACTGGAAACTTTTCTTGCTCAAGTTTCCAAAACAGATCATCAAGCCGTCTAATGTGCCCGTCGACTCCATAAGTAGAGTTATACTCTATCTCCTGAATCTCCTCCTTAAGCTGATTTCGTCGCACTTCATGACGAGTCAATGTGGTAATCGTCCATGCCATCTGAAAAATTTAAATTAAAATAAGTCAGTATAAAACCGACTAACCAGTACAAAACCGACTTATTTCAATTTATACAGGCATAGTATCAACATAATAAATCAAGAAAAATAAATCTTCTCAATTTTCAGAAGTCTAAGTCGACTGACCCGTTGGATCAGTTAATTAGGAATCCAGATCCTAAGCTTGGTCCATTGTCCTTAATTAGAACTAATCAATTGAACAGGGATTTTTGTATCTATGTTCTGTTACTGTTTGATCTAAGTCCATTTCTACCAATTTCAGACTTCTTGATCAAACTCAGGTCCGTTTGATCAAGTCAAGATCCATTGGTTTAAGTCTGATCGATTAGAACAAATCTAATCATTTGATCAAATCTGATCCAATAGAATAAATTTGGTCATTTGATTATATTTGGTCCAAGTCCAATTAATCAACCTAAATTGATTCAGGTTTAGATCAAATTGATTTGATTAAACCAACTAATGATTTAATCTAAATTAAGTCTAATTGGACCAATCATTTATCATAAATGGCAAATTAATTGAACCCTGTATTCAATTAATTACCGTGTACATATTACAATGCTTACCACATGCAATTAATGCATGAATTTAAAAAAATACAGGTAAGCATGTATTTGGAAAAATTATACTGGCAAACATGAATTTGAAATTTTCAAATTTTACAGTAAGCATGCATGGGTTATCTTCAGTGCATATTCCAAATAAATTTTTTAAATGGAACTTTATCCCAAAAAAAACACGAAGCACATAAACCCACGAAGCATTGTTGCTACGTCTTCAACAATTTTCTTCGCCGTGCATGCTGCACACGTCGCGCACACTACGTGTTGCACGCCGCACGCCGCGCGGACCGAGTATCCATGGTGGTATACCAGAGACCAGAAACGGGATCGGACGGCTACGATGAGCTCGCCATTACCGAGAAACGAAAAGACAGGAAAGTGCGAAGGGAAAGATGGTCGGAAAATACAAAAAGTTGGAAAACACGGTGGCAAAAAAGAAGCAGCGGGAAAGCAGCAATGGAGAGGGAAAGCTTACGAGAGGGAAAGAACCACTGTAGAGAGCAAGGAATCACCGCAGCAGAAAGCCGAGGATCGCCAAAGCACTGGACACAGAAGAGCCACCGGAGCAGAATCGTTGGAAAGCACGGAGAAAGCGCAGAAGAAGAAATGGCGACGCTGAGGCTTTATAAAGATGGGTGCGGTCGTCCGGAGCCATCCGATCTAGGGCACGGGAATCGGAACACACATCTAGTCGTTGAATTCGAACCACCAAATGTCACATCAGCAGCTGTCACCTCAGACGTGAGGCGGCTGTGCCAGCGACACATGATGTCCTCCCATAGGGCAACATTTAATGGGTGTGGTCGTGTGCTCGACCTTAATGGGGATGATTTGCACGTGTTCTGAGGAGATTTGGGCGGCGTCAACATTGACCGCCCGACTCGCACCCCTCCAAGAATGATAGGGAAAAAAATCCAAGTACAAAGGCTCAAAGCGCCGATCGGCAGAGAAAGATCAGTCCCACATGGGCTGATCGAAATCCAACCAACCCATTGGTTGATCGGCCAATTGGTCACCAGACTACTTGTCCAGTCAGTCGGACTTGCAACTTCCTTCAACTAGACTTGAGGGGAAGATACGTGATCCGGTGGTAAGATAGGGCCCGACCAGCAGGAGGTCAGAGTGGTCAATGCTAGGTGTGCGTTCGATCGGGCGAATTACCTCCGTGGTCAGCAGGAAGAGTAGCCGGTTAGACACTTCGACAGCTCGATCAGACACTGAGCTTCCGACGCTCATGAAGCTCAAGCAGGGAAAGACGGAGGCCGAGCGACCGCCCCACTCGGATGAACAGTGGACACCGCCCCAACCTGGCAGGCAGGGCTCCCTCACCCGATAGGGCGGAGCCGGATTGTAGATCACTGGTCGAGCGGACACTCGGCCCGACCATTGCATCACCCTGGCGGCAGACTGGTCGAGCGACTCTCCTGCTCGGCCTAATAGCAGACAAAGGGAGCAGTTAGCAATATCTTCCTAGGGATCAATGTCATCGACAAGCGGTATGATCAGCGGCATGGCCAGGCAGAGGATCGTACGGTGAAAGCTTTCATTGTCACGTCAGGGATATGCTCGGTCAGTTAAGGTATGACGTCAGACACGCTTTTCTGACACGATCCTTCCAGGTATACTTTGCGAAGCGTGCACGTCTCGAGAAGTGTGCACATGCCTCCTAGGAGCTCTATATAAGAAGCCCCAATGCTTCATCGGAGGTATGTTTTGACTACTGTAGCTATAGCCACGCTGCTGCTCCTTTCTTCTTTACTTCATTCGCTTGCCGCCGGTAGCTGACTTGAGCATCGGTGGGTCATCGTCGGGGAACCCCTCCCTGGCTCGGCACTAATGACTCTGTGGTTGCAGGCTTAGCTCATCGAAGGTCCGCATCACCTTCAGTCAACATCCAGTCAACGTGAGCGCCATCTTCCCAGCGTCCGTCTACTCACACTCGGACAGGATCAATAGTCATGGACCCTAAGAAACAGTGACCTGAAGTTAATCACTACAGGTGGTCTCTCCTCCCCTAAAAGATATATATAAATAGTATTTAGGGTGATTTGGGAGTAGGGCTCATCAAATGGCAAGTCCCTACTAGGGTAGCACAAAAAGGAACATGTAGATGACCTAAGTCCTAGACTAGTGTATAAAAGGGTGGGAGAAAACTGAATGTCCCTTCCATCAACTCTGGTGGAGTATGTCAAATCATCGACTTTATCTAGATTATTATAAAATTGTGCACATAGGTCATCATTAACTGCATTTTTGCAGTAAACCAGCATATCTAGCTAGTAGTGCTCAAACATCTAGATGATAGACGGACGATATTTGGTAAAAAAAGATCTGCTAAAATAATGACATTTTAAAGCAGTAAATTTATGCCTAAGGAACTCTATCCTATACCGCTCAGAGGGAAACCTAGGATCCTTGGATGGTGTGCTACTAGAAGCAGCGTCTACATTCCTTCTCTTCCTATTTTTAATACAAGCAAACATATAAAAAATACAAAGGAAATACATATTACTGTAACAAGTGAAGTAGGGTATACCTAAGAGGTATTTTTGGGTTGAAAGGGAGAAGATCAGGTTGAGGAGGGTGCCTTGGTGTGAGTTGTGTCGTGGTTGGGGCGTGAAAAATACGAACAAAAATGTTTCTGTTCACTGGAAAAAACAACGTTGAGGGTGCCCTCAACAGGTTATGGGGGGCGTCTCCAACTGGTGGGAGGCGCCCTCCAAGGGTTCGACGGGAGTTTTTCCCACCATTCACGAGGGCACCTCCTTTTGTTTTGGAGGCGCCTTCGTGAGGCGCCCTAAGTGGGTTAAACACAATTTTTTTATTTATTAATTAAGTTTTAATTTAAATTAAGTAATTAAGTTGTTTGTTAAGTTGAGATTGATTAATTGATTTTATTTAAAAATTGTTAATATTGATTAATTAATTAAGTTAGGATTATTTATTAATTAAGTTTGGATTATTTATTAATTAAGTTAGTTGATTTATTAATTAAGTTAAACTTATTTATAAATTAAGTTAAAATTATTTAATTGATTTTATTAAGTTAAAATTGAGTTAAAATTGATTAATTGATTTTATTTAAAATTTATTAATATTGATAAGGTGAAATTGATTAAACTTGATTAATTGATTTTATTTAAAATTTAATTCTAAATTATACCTAGGTCCATCTTACCCATTTCTAAATTATCAATCAGGGAGCCTTATGAATTTTGTGAGATACTTAATTTTATCTTTTGATTTAAATTTTGTCTAAGGATTAATTTACATTTGAATTAGACTCAGGTTTTTCAATTGGTCAATTAAATACACATTTCAAAGATTAGCTTCCAGGCTGTGGCGAAACACTAGGCCTTCTTGGATATAGGATCATCCACCACTTCTAAACAAAGCCTCTCAAAGAAATTGGATATTTAATTTTCCTTTTGAAATCCCTAGGTCTAATAGTCAAGTGTAAATTATGTCTAGGTCCTTATCTAGCCTAATCTAAGCAAGTATAAGAAAAGCAGTAAGAACAATCATCAAACAATTCTAAAAATGGTCTTCTTAGTGGCTCCCCCTGGATCATAGCCTCGATATAGTCTATCAAGGTAATGGATTTGATCCTAATTGGGGACCCAATATTGTCCAAGTCCAACTTGATTAATCAAGTTCGACTTGGGGACCCATGCTTGTACTAATTTGCTATTATTTCTATTAACCAGGGATAAATACGACTTGTATTTTCTTTTAGCCTTGAATCCAAGTCCGAATCGGTTGTAAACGGCTTGTTGTTTTTCAAGAATCAAATCAAGATTCTTAGAACCCAGAATAAACCGTTCCAATGTGTCCTTTATTTCCTTGACTTGATTTTTCATACTAGAATTCTCTTCCTCAAGCTTTTGGACTTGAGTTGAGATTCCAGTCTGATCAAGATCAGTCAAGAAGCTAGGGTTAGTCACTTCTTTAATGAATGTTACTTCCTTTTCAAGTGACTTGACCTAGACATTCGATTTAGCTAGCTTATGCAACAAATAATTATCTGAACTGTATAATTAACTTACAGTGGGTTTAAGCCATTCGAAAACGGATACGGATTCGTGGCTTTGCTCGAACTCAGCTTCCGATTTGCTCTCGGTCTCTGATTCGTCGATATGTTCTCGGACCGTCAGTGTAAGGAAGCTCATCTGCTCGAGCTCTTCGTCGAAATCTTTTGAAGAGGACTCGCCCCATGTAGCTTGTAGTGTTTTCTTCTTCCTCTGCTTCTTTGCTTCTTTTTTGTCCGGACAATTGGCCTTGACGTGCCCCTTTTGATTGGACCCATAGCAAGTTACTTCGAATTTTACCTTTGGACTTGTCTGTACCTTTTTGGACTGAACCACCTTCTTGCATCTTTTGTCTTGCTTGTACCTGCAAACTAGGGGTGTCAATTCGGATGAGTCGGGTCGGGTTGGGTCGGGTTGAATTTTTTTTTTAACCCAACCCGAACCTGACCCGAACCCGAGTTCAACCCAAAACACCTAAACCCGAACCCGACCAACCCGATCAACCCGAACCTAATCCATATAACCCGAAAATTCGATTCAAAACGACTTTTTTGGGCTATTTTCTCTATAATTCTTCACTTTTATCTCAATACTCTATCATTATCATACAAACATGATATTAATATACATAAAAATATCTAAATTTTTAAAATAAAATTTAATTTAATCTCAAAAAACCCACAAAACCATATATTTAAGTCAACCCGGGTTAACCCGAACCCGACCCGACCCAACCCGAAAATTTTTAACTCTCCAACCCTCCAACCCGAACCCGACCCGAACCCGAACCCGAAAATACCCAACCCGAACCTGATTTTTTTCGGGTCAACTCGGGTTGGGTCGTCGGGTCGGGTTCATTTTTGACACCCCTACTGCAAACAATGCAACACCTTTCGATCGGTCGAGCATTAATCTATTCATATAATTCGAATTCAGAAAATAACTCATCTAATTTAATTAAAGACAAATCCTTAGAAACTTTGTAGGCATCAACCATGGGCGCCCACAAAGTATTCCTCGGAAAGACATTAAGCGCGTACCTTATAACGTCGCGGTTCTCCACTTTCTGTCCGATCGCGTGAAGTCCGTTCAGTAGATCTTGAATTCGCGCATGAAGTTGGCTAGTTGTCTTCCTGCATTTTTATGTTATACAATTTATTAAAAAGTAAGTTACGCTTACTTACCTTTGTGTCAGACATGCCTTCGTGCAGCTCGATCAGTTTCTCCCATAGCTCTTTCGCGCTTGAGAATAGGCCGACTCGGTTCAGCTCCTCCTTTGTTAGTCCACATTGGAGGGTGCAGGTTGCCTTGGCGTTGGCCTCGACTTTCTTGATTATGCTTGCATCCCAAATCTCGCATGCTACCGGTTTTCCCTAGCCGTCGAATGGAAGTGTGATCCCAGTCTTGATGATCATCCACATCTCGAACTGAGTTTGGACGTATGACTCTGTTCGACCCTTCTAGTAGCCGAAGTCCTTACCGGTGAAGAGTGGAGGGTGGGTTGTACTGTAGTCTTCTTGATGGGCCATTATAGCAAAGGGAGATCTCGCACACAAGGAAAAATAAAAACTCGTTCCAAGACTTAGTCTTGGATTAGTAGCTAGTGCGGGATAAAGAAAAATAAAATACAAACTCGAGTGGTGTTGCACTAGCTTCGAGCAAAATTTGAAGCAACCCCGCTCTAATACCAGTTGTTGGATCGAAAAGTGCTAGAGGAAGGGAGGGGGGGGGGGTGAACAGCGCTCATGGATTTCATTTGCGTTTCAGAAAACTAAGAGTAAAATGCAGCGGAAATAAGAACAAACAACGCAAACACCAAAATTTACTTGGTTTGGAGCCTTGGGCGACTCCTACTCCAAGGTCCGCGATCATTGATCGCTTTCAGTGGGCAATCACTATTAATTTGTAAATCTTTATAACTTTGAAGTACAATTAAATGCAGTAAAATATACCAACGACAAAAGAAAACAGTGAACTTGAAGTTTCTAGTCGTCGGAGTCAAGTTGCGACTTTGTTGGAACGTTCTTTAAGCAGCATACGGAAGATGAATCGTGTTTCTAATGATGTTACTTGTCGTTGCTCGAAACCTACTTATTTAGCTCGTGGAGGGCACCTCCAACACCATGGAGGGCGCCCTCATCCACGCCAAATCCACGGCGTGGATGAGCTCCGACTCGGTCACAGTCTATCCGCTTGAGGGCACCCTCAACCTCCATGAGGGCGCCCTCGCGCCAGTGTCTAGGGTGCCCTTAAGCTCCATGAGGGCACCCTCTGCTCAGCATCTAGGGCGCCCTCAAGCTCCATGAGGGTGCCCTCGTGCCTTACTGCGAAAGGGTCTATTCCTGTAAAATAATTTAGTCCAACAAACCAACATACCTTGCAAAACAAAGTTAACATATAGATATGCAATATTAAAGTATTTGACAGTCTCCGGACTATCCGATTCTGGCTTCGAATTCTTGATCGGAAACCCTAGGTCGAACCGACGCCTACTGTTTCCTCACCGGGGAACGCGTCATCACCTACTCCACTTATAAGAGTTTACCTATTGTCAATTGATCCTCCAGACCAACTGGACTTTTGCTCAGCGCCCAAGGCTCCAGGACTTTCCTCTGGACGCCCGCTCCACGACCCGCCCAGTCTTTCACCTGGTTCGCGACACTAAGACTTTCCACCTAGAGTCCTCGACTCTAGGACTTTTGCCCCAAGCTCTCGATCATCCAAGACTTCCCACCTAAGGTTACCACCCCCTAGGACCTAGGGTTACCTCCCCCTAGGGTTTTCCACCTGCCTAGTCGTAGCTAAGACTTTTGCCTAAGTACACTTAGGACTTTCCTGCAAACTCATCGACACATATTAGATAACAAATGACCTTAACTTTGAACCATTTGCTATTATCAAAACTTAGGTTCGATCGTCGGATGCTTTCTGCACCAATAATGATAAGATAATTAAATCCACTAAAAATATGTTGAACTCAAGATTTGACATGAAATGCATGAGTTTAGCTAATGTGATTCTAGGAATCAAAATTCTTAGAACGACAGAAGTAGGGGTGTCAATTCGGGTGGGTTGGGTCAGGTTGGGTCGTGTTGAGTTTTTTTTTTAACCCAACCCAAACCCAAGTTCAACCCAAAACACCTCAACCCGAACCCAAACCCGACCAACCCGATCAACCCGACCCCGACCCGTATAACCTGAAAATCCGATTCAAAATGACTTTTTTGGACTATTTTCCCTATAATTCTTCACTTTTATCTCAATACTCCATCATTATCATACAAACATGATATTAATATACATAAAAACATCTAAATTTTTAAAATAAAATTTGATTTAACCCTAAAAAAACTCACAAACCCCTATATTTAAATCAACCCGAGTCAACCCGAACCCAACTCGACCCAACCCGAAACTTTTTTACTCTCCAACCCTCCAACTCGAACCCGAACCCGAACCCGAACTCGACCCGAACCCGAAAATGCCCAACCCGAACCCGATTTTTTTCGGATCGACTCGGGTTGGGTCGTCTGGTCGAGTTCATTTTTGACACCCCTAGACAGAATGACTTATTCTTAGTTAGTCTCATTACGTGGATGAGATTCTTGAAAAATTCACCAAGCGTGATGCTGCGTTAGTATGAACGTCAATAGATACGAATCAACATCTATCGAAAAATTGAGGTGAAAATATCCCTCAGATAGAGTACTCTCAAGTGATTGGGAGTTTGATGTACCTGATGAGTTGTACACGATCAGACTTAGCCTATGTAGTAAGTAAACTGAGATACATAAGTAATTCCTGTGTTGAACACTGGAAAGAGATAACAAAAGTATTGAGATGCTTAAGGTATACTCGTGAATATAGACTGCACTATACGAGATATCATAATGTGATCGAAGGATACAACGATGCTAATTGGATATATGATATAAAAGACTCTAAGTCTACAAGTAGATATGTATTCACTTTGGGAGGTGCAATCATTTCCTGAAAATCTTCTAAGCAAATGGTAATAACCAGATCCACGATGAAATATGAGTTTGCAGCTCTTGACAAATGTGGTGAAGAGGTTGAATTACTACGATAATTCTTAGAAGATATTCTGAGATGGTCAAAACTTGTGATGGTTATTTGTATACATTGCGATAGTCAATCAGTAATTGGTCGGGCATAGAGTCATCTGTATAATGATAAGTCTAGACATATACGTCGTAGACATAATATCATTAAACAACTACTCTCAACGGGAGTTATTACTGTTGACTATGTAAAGTCAAAGGATAATCTAGTGGATCCGCTAACCAAAGGGTTAAACAGAGAGTTAGTTGCAAGCTCATTACGAGGAATAAGCTTGATACCATTGTCGGCGATTAGTGTAGATGACACCCAACCTATGATGTCTGGAGATTCCAAGAACTAGGTTCAAGGGGACAACTAATTTGCACTGACTAGACACACTGTAGGGATAGTCCAATAAAACAGTGACTGGACCAGGGTAAGCCGATGGACTTTTAATGATCAAGAAGAGTAGATGGCTACTCTTAGGGGATCACCTACGTGAGAAAGAAGTGAGACCGCTTCGAAGAGAATTAGAGGTATAATCCTTAGAGCTTCTCATAAAACCAGACGTGTTTATGGCCAAGAACGAACACACTAATGATAACTGAGTTGTATCAGGAAGAGTCTTGAGTAAGATGTTTCAATGTTTTCACAGACGACTGAATAGTTCAAGGACATCATATCTACTATCAGCCAGTAAGCAAACAGATCTTCATAAGGGAAGGTTCAAAGGGTAAAACCTACCTGTCCTATACTAGACTCAACTGTTAAATACGCATATCCTATCTCTATTCATGTGGGGGATTGTTAAATATGTGTGAATAGAGAAGAGGTGGGAGAGGATATAATCTCCATTGTGAATGAGACTTTAGTTTCACATTGGAAGTTTCATGGCATGTTGGTTGGTTTATATTAATTCGCATGCATTGATGATGTGAACAAATGTATAAGGAGAGGCTCTCTCTCTCACGCGTGGGTGCACAAGGGGGGTGCAAATCCAGGGTCCGAATTGCACTGAACTATATTGACTCGTGTGTGAGCATGACTTGCACGCGCCGAATGCCGGATCGATCGGGGTAAACTTTACCCAAGTAGAACAACCAACGTTTTACCACATATATCTTTTGCTGCTTATTTAAGTGTGTAACGAATGCATTAAATTGAGGATTAATGCAAGATGTAAACAACCAAGTGAAACATGAGTGTTTCAATGCTCGGCAAATAATGATCATTGACGTTGCCATTAGTTAGAGCTCATATATAAGGAGGCTACGATCATAGGCAACAACTTTTGCTCGACAGAATGTCTGTGATAGCAGTCGGGTACCACTCAGTTCGTCGTGACCACCAGTGTTTGGTGGAAATCATAGTTAACCGTTGTATCTTGGGAAACAGATGACCCGCGAAAATCTCGAAGCACAACCAGAGGTAGGGTGAATCTGTTTCAAGGAAACTGCGACTCTCGCAAGGCTCGGTCTATTCACCCGGTCGGGTGCTTTATCCACTCGGTTGTAAGCCCACTCGTCCCGTCACAGCTCGCTCAGCTTCTACATTCATTCGATCGTACGCCTATCCGTTCATCCAGTCGGCCGCTCGCTCAGTTCACTCGGCCTCTTCGTTCGTTCGGCCGCTCATTCGCTCGGCCTCTCTACCCGCCCATTTGTACTGCCGGTCGGCCTCTCTGCCTGCCCAGTCGTACTGCTCAGTCGACCTCTCTGCCCACCCGATCGTACTACCCAGGCGGCCTCTCTGCCCTTCTGATCAACTTCTTTCCGACCAAACACTTGACTATCCGCTCGCACGACTCGATCAACTGCTCTACCCGCTCAGATTTTCCTGTTCGACCGATCTACTCGCTCGGCCTCTCAGCCTCCTGGGTTGCCCCTGTGCAATTTGCCTTCAGCACTTGATAAAAAATTCACCCCTACTGATAACATGAGATTATCTGTTCAGATGATCTTGACATAAAAATGAATTTAATTTAGTATAGGTTATATCTGAAAAGAATTTGATGCTCGTCAGCCACTTCCAAGTTCATGGCCCCTCAAGTACATAATGATTAATTATTAGCTTAGTAATTAAACAATATATTGTTTAGTAGATTAATAGTGAGTTTGGAAGAATTTGCTAGAGAAATCAAAAACATGCATGTCAAACCTAAAATGAACCATCCCAACCTTTCTGAAGTCCTGACTGCTCAATTTCCTTCAATCAAACGTAGCCCGTAATTCAACCAAGCAGTAGGTGAAAACAGAAACTAAACTACGTACAATTTTGGTTTTTATTTCCTCATCACCGCATCCTTAGTTTAGAATCTACTCTCACGCTAAAGCAATCGACCTTCCCCCCATTTTCTTCACAAAAATTCTAGTGACACCGAAGCAGTAGCTAGGTGAATTGACATTCCATTCCATTCCTTTGTTTAGAACTATCTAAAGCTGGCTGTAAAACGAGCGAACCGCACGTCTCCATGCGGCCACCGACTCATCATTCCTTTCATTGCTACTTCTTCTATTTAAACACCCTCCCTTTCTTTCCTCCTCCATCCACATACCAACACGATCCCTCCCTCCTCTGCCTCAGCAATATAATAATCATGGAAGCTGCTCTCAAGCACAGGCTCTTCGCCATTGTCGTGATCGCTGTTGTCGTGGCCTCCTCGTTCGTCGAGAAGGCTGCCGCTGCGGAAGCTCCTGCACCTGGTCCTGCCTCCGGCGCTGGTCCCATGGACTATGTCTCTGTGCCCGCTGTTGCGCTGGCCGCCTTCTTCGCCCTCCGCTTTGGTTACTTCGTCTTCTAACAAGTAATTAATCTCCTCTGCCACGTCGCGCGCATGCATCTGCATGGTCACCGCATGCGTTCGTTCGTTGACGAAAGAGAGATGAGCGTCATTGTAAGCATAAGATTGTTATGTATTAATCTGGTCTCGGTGATTTGATTTGTAAGAATATTGTTTACTGTAATCTAGAAAGTTTTAAAATATAATAATTGTCTTCCATATTTGATCACTTTTGCATCATGTAATTTTAATAGTTGTAATTTTGTTTAAAACTGGTTTATCAAATTTTGTTCTTTTACATGATCAATAGCGTTCCCAGTTGCATGAAATAAGAAATGCAAAGCGCAAGAGTTACAAGGATAAGAGGAACAGACAGAAGTTATTACAATTCTTGCACTCTTCTATACGAAAGGAAAAATAATGTATTCGGCATAGAACAGATTCCAAATAAACCGATAGAACTGCGATATTGCCTCCTGCAAGGAAAAAGGACATCTCAGGGGAAAATAGAAAATAGGTTAACATCAAAAGTCACGGATGGCAGCACAACTAAATCTGATAGTGTTATAGCATGTGGGAAAACTAAGAATTATTCAATATTCATACCTTTGTGTATTTTGCTTTTTCCAAAATCCATGTCTGAAAAGCATATGTACTCAATTAGATCATGTCTTAAAGTCAAAAGGAAAAAAAAAACACAATTCCGATGCATATAAGCAATTTTGTTCAGGTGGAGCAAAGCTAATGGGAGTCTCATGAATATCCACCAAATTCCATCTGGTCATTAAAGTTCAACGAAATGTTTTATCTTTTTGCAGTTCATCCATGTAAAAGAATATATAACTATAACAAAGACGTGTATTTCCATAGCTTTACTAAGTTGCTTCTGCAAAGACAAAGCTTACTCAACTTTTCCATGAGAAATCTAAACAAAAACAAAAAATGCTAAAACTTGCCCAAATTTTAAGCAGGAAAATCATAACAAATCAAGGATAAGGAGTTTTGTAAAAGTGGTCAGATCAACTGAATCACAATCTAATCAAGTCTCTTTACAATTTACAGTACTCACTAAAAATCAGAAATTGCTGCGGAATTTGGCCAAATATAAATGAAATGGAAATTTCACAACACTGCCATCTACTTTTTCAGTGCTAATTACGCCTGGATATCTCTAAGAAAAAAAGATGGAGAAGATCCTGGAATCTCCATGGCTAAGATGCAAATACGATTACGTGGCAAGCTGAATCTGAGAAGTTTCATTTTCATGTCTATTAGATTAACCTTTTACTTAGCTTGCTAACAACTTCAAATGCTCTTTCCAACAGCATGAAATAGATGCAAAGGATTTATCCAAGCTATGGATCCAGAATCCAGAATAGCCACAAGGATGACATGCTCTATCCAGGAACGATAGTTTGGATGTGTAAGAATAGATGCTGGACAGGGAGTGGGAGATGTCAGAGGAGAGTGGGAGAGCTAGCAAATTTAAATTGACAACCACTTAGACTAATTTGACATCATGTATATGAATTCGAGAAATAAACATTCTATAAAACAGATAAATGATGCAACTATCCTACACTACATTAAATACTATAAAATCCTAATAATTAATTAAATCACTACTGCATCAAGGGAAATACAAACTAAGAGAATGCATTGAGGATCACCTGGAAAATCAATCCCAATGCAAGCAGAGCATGTGTTGGCACCATTACGTTCCTTCTAAAGACCTTTAGAGAAGAGGAAGATTTCAAAGAAATAAAATGAATATAAAATCAAGAAAAGGTTGGCAGAAAGTTTGTGTGGTGCTCACACTGACTCCAATTCCAAAATATAAGCATCTTACACATGGCATACAAAAAAAACAAATAATTTTTGTCTAATGGCTAGTTAAGAAGTTGGTTTTTAGATTTTGATTACCTGTGGCATATAAATTGCTGCAGCAATAGCGCCAAGGTAATTCACCAATAGAAGTCCTGAACCAAGGAATGTGATGTTCCTAACACCAAGCTTTGTTGCCAAGGTTGAAATCTGAAACCTAAAAGATAATTTTAATCAGGAGCAGGATGGCAAATTATGGAATGTGTGTAATAGTACATTTTTGAAACTTAAAAGGAATTAAAATATGCCTCAATTCTTGTAAGTAAAAAATTAAAATAGAAAGTACCATCAGATTTATTTACGATGTTGTCTTAAAAATTATAACATGGACTACCCTGCAGGTAACTAGAACACTGGTTATCATGAAAGTTGAATACTGTGAAACATTGAAAATCCTTATACCAAAGGAAATAGTGATTAAGCTACTGGGTATTATCAAATAGCTGTTTCAGCCATTCATTGTAATTATTTGAGGGATTACATAAAATCTCAAACACCTGCCATTTCTCACACAATGAGTTTGAAACAGCCCTCCTCTCAAACTATCAAGATTTCTGTAAAACTTTCTCAAACACACTTTTGCCTCTTTCTCTACATATGTTGATTCTGTCACACAGCACCAAGCCTTAGAATTTTAAATATATGAAACAAGCAACCTGCTGAGAGAAGTTAGCCAACTCATTAATGATTTCTCACCATTAAAATATTGTGTTGGCTTGAAGGGGACAATATAGGCAAATGAAACAATTATCAACTAATAATACAAGCACTGTTTTGTTTTATTCATATAATATTCAAATTTCTAATTGAACTTGTGGCTAATTGTTTTGTTATTTATACCAATAAAATAAGAGAATACCATTGAATCAATTAAGTCATGGTATTATCATTCCTATAATGATCATGGGTTGAGAAATTAGTTCTAACATTTGGCGATGGAATTCTTAAGAGTTGAGGGAAGAAATAAAGTGGGGCTCCATGACTCTTGTTGAGGAAAGGAGAAGAGCACAAGTTGAGGTTCACAGAAGGTGGGCTTGCAAAAGGGGTTGAAACACATACCAGGCAGAGAATTCTAGTTAGTTCTGATATCAACTGATGCAACACAAAAAAAAAAACTATATTCTTGAAAAAAATATATCAATAAGAAGAAGATGATTAACATGGGAGGAATTGAGTCTTTTAAAAGAATCCAACCCAAACAAACTAAGAAATAAACTAAAATAATACCCAAAATAAACTTGCATAAAAAAATTACCCTATAATCCTAAAGTTTAGAGGACTACCTTAAAAGGCCTGTTAACTAAATAAGACTATAGGGGGATCTACCAAAACAACTCATACCAAGTTTTAAAAATAAATATTTTTTTTCCAATCTGTCTCAATTATATAAGGGAATTAATATTTTAAGTATAGAACAGAAGAATCATAGACGGATAAGATATATTTCTAATGTAAACTTTATGTATGTTATCTATGAAATATATCAAATATGAACCTTCAAAAGTACAATATCTTAATCTAGGCATTGAAGGTAATTTGGCACTTACTTGCGGTCTCCCTCAACATCTGGAAGATCTTTAGTTATAGCAATGACCAAAGCAAATACTGTCACGAATATTGTGATGAAAGTTACAGGTGAACTGCACATGGGAAGATGTTACATATCATTAAGCACCACAATCATCTCTTAATCTCTCTGAATGAGATGCACAAACAACATTTATTGAGGAAAAAATTTATCGTTAGGTGCCTAAATTTGGCAAAATATTTTTTTTTCCTTTTTAGGAATTAAACCCTAGTTACCTGGCAACTAACCAGTGCTCTACAATGTGAGAGATAGTGGACTTTGCACAAACAAAATTTACCTGTTTTCTCAAACAAATGTATTTAACATGAACATACAGTGTACATTCATTTGGTTTCACAAAAAACCTCTGCTCAGAGTACCAGATGTATCTTTTACCTCCACTTGAAAGTTAGGCCCAATGCAGCTCGAGTAGCATAATATACACCAAAATTGAGAAGAAACCCACGTACCTATTAATAAATTTTATTTTAAAAAGTAACACAATCAGTAAAAATTCCATTCCAGACTTTTAAAAAACATAAAATAATTGAAACATCACAAACAAATATCTCCCTCAAAATTAAGAGAGAGATATACTAAATCATTTTTATTGTAAAAAACATGAGTATTTGTGGATACAAACTTATAACTGGTATTGGCTACACCTGGCAAAAGTTATATTACAATGTAAAGGTACACAACATCGATCCCTCTGGACTGGAATTGCCTGAGTCGAGAGGATACAGTATTCCATTGTGTAATATAAACTTTAGCAGAAGTGGTAACTCACAACAAAAACAATGTACTTACAAACTGCAGTGTAATCAAGTAACTATGAAAACCTAGGAGAACCAAGGAAACCAAATACTACAACAACAACAACAACAACCAAGCCTTTTCCCACTAGGTGGGGTCGGCTGTATGAATCCTTTTACGTCATTGAGCTCTATCTCCTATTATATCATCATCTATATTTAAATAAATTTTATCTTGTTTTATTGTTGCTAACCAAGTCTTTTTTGGTCTTCCTCTTCCTTGTTTTATATGCATGTTTATCATAGTTTCACATCGCCTAACTGGAGCATTTATTGGTCGTCTAAGTACATGTTCGTACCATCTTAAACGTGTCTATCGGAGTTTTTCCTCAATAGATGTAACTCCGACTTTCTCTCTAATTCTTTCATTTTTTATTTTGTACATACTCGTATGTCCACACATCCACCTTAACATCCTCATCTCTGGAACTCTCATCTTCTGCTCATGTGCTCGAGTCATAGCCCAACATTCAGCTCCATATAACATAACAGGTCTAACTACAGTTTTATAGAACTTACCTTTAAGTTTAAGAGGTATTTTACGGTCACATAAAACACTCGGCGCTCCCCTCCATTTCACCCATCATGCTTATATTCTATGTAAGACATCTCTCGCAATCCCTCCATCATTTTGCAAAAATGATCCTAAATATTTAAATCTCTCGATTCCGGACAACTCGTCCTCTCCTATCTTAACAATTGTTTCATTACTTTTAATATTGCTAAACTTAAATTCCATATATTCTGTCTTTAATCTACTAATCTTAAAACCTTTCTCTTCTAGTGTTTCCCTCAAGATTCTAACTTAGCATTTACTCCTTCACGTGTCTCATCTACCAAAATAATATCATCTGCAAACATCTTGAAATGTGTGCATGAGTTCGTCCATAATTAGTGTAAAAAGATAGAGACTTAGAACTAATCCTTAATGTAACTCTATCTTTATTAGAAATGCTTCAGTTACTCCGTCTCAAGTCTTTACTCTAGTCATTACATTCTAGTACATATCCTTAATTAGTTCAATATATGTTATGCTAATACCCCTCTTTTCTAAAATTCTCCATATAATTTCTCTAGAGACTCTATCATAAAATTTTTCTAAATGATCTTGTTTTTGTTCCCGATATTTTTCAATTAATTATCTAAGAAAATGTATAGCTTCTATTGTCGACCTTCCAAAGATGAACCCAAATTGATTTTCAATCACATTAGTCTCCTTCCTTAATCTTTTTTCTATTACTTTTTTCCAAAGTTCCATGGTATGACACATTAGTTTAATACCCCTATTGTTTGCACAATTTTATACGTCTCCCTTGTTCTTATATAAAGGAACTAGAGTACTTATCCTCCATTGATCAGACATTTTTTTATTTTTAATATCAAGTTAAATAATTTTGTAAATCATTCAATACCTTGTTTCCCTAGGCACTTCCATACCTCTATCGGAATATCATCCGGTCCAACGGCTTTTTCATTGTGCATCCCATTTAAAATTTGTTCTACTTCTGAAATTTGAATTCTATAATAAAAATTTAAATTTCTATACTCATTTAACCTACTTAAATAACCTAAGTTAAGTTGGTCTCTTAAACCTTCATTAAAAAGTTGATGAAAATACCTCTTCCACCGCTCTTTTATTTCTCCATCGCTTACTAATACCCTATTACATTCATCTTTAATACATTTTATTTGGCTAAGATCTCTTGTTTTTCTTTCTCTCACTTTAGCTATTCTATAGATGTCTTTTCCCCCTTCTTTTGTATCCAATTTTTTATATAACCGTTCAAAAGTTTCATTTTTTGCTTCACTCACTACTTTCTTAGCTTCTTTCTTGGCTATTGTATATTTTTTTAAATTTTCCTCGTTCTTACAAATATATAATTCCTTATAAGTTATTCGTTTTTCTTTCACTTTCTCTTGTACTTTCTCATTCCACCACCAAGATTCTTTACTTAGCGGTGCATGCTCCTTTGCCTCACCGAGGACACTCTTAGCTACTATTTTCAACTTTGATACCATCTTATCCCATGTTGTATTAGAGTCATCGTATATTTCACCTAATGTTTGTACTTCTACCTTCTCTTTAAATATATGTTGCTTCCCATCCTTTAACTTCCACCACTTAATTCTAGAAATTGTATATATTTTCTTTCTATTGATACTATGTTTGAGGCGTATATCCAACACTACTACCCTATGTTGGGTAGTTAAGCTTTCTCTAGGATGACTTTGCAATCTTTACAAATCTTTCTATCCTTCTTCCTAACCATAAGAAAGTCAATTTGCGATTTATTATTCCCACTTTTGAATGTGACTAAGTGTTCTTCTCTTTTCTTAAAAAACGTATTAGCTAATATAAGGCCATATGCTATCGCAAAATCTAATATAGTTTTCCCTTCCTCATTCCTCGTTCCAAACCCATAACTCCCATGTACTCTCTCATATTCCTCATTTTTCACTCCGACATGCCCATTTAGATCACCTCCTATTAAAATCCTTTCATTTGGTGGAATATTTTGTAATATTTCATCTAAGTCCTCCCAAAACCTTAATTTGGTAGCTTCATCTAATCCTACTTGTGGTGCATATACGCTAATTATGTTCATAGTTTCTTTCGCCACTATTATCTTAAGGGTTATAATTCTATCCCATTTTCTAACTACTCCTACAACTTCATCCTTTAACAAACTATCTACAATAATACTCACTCCATTTCTTGCTTTACTCTTTCCAGTGTACCATAACTTAAAACCCGAGTTCTCTATCATCTTTGCCTTCTCACCTGTCCATTTTATCTCTTGTACACATAAAATATTAATTTTTCTCCTAATCATCATATCTACTACCTCCATTGATTTACCAGTGAGAGTTCCTATGTTTCATGTTCCAAATCTTAGATTATTAGTTTTCCTATCATATTTGTTCTTATCTAACCTATGGTGTGAGAACTCTTGCCTATTTAACACTACATCCAAGTTCTCATGGAGATGTAGCGGTCCTTGCTGAGACGTTGCAGTCGGACCCTGCAACGCGAACTCTTGCATATTTATCACTACACCCGAGTTCTGGAGATGTAGCGGTCCTTGCCGAGACGTTACAGTCGGACCCTGCAACGCGTTCCTTCCGGGGAACAATCTAGCATTAGCACAATAGTTTAATGGATTCATTCATGAAATATTTGCCATAGTTTGACGCTGGCTGACAACCTAACGCAATCCTCCTCCTTTATCCGGGCTTGGGACCGGTCATGACCGGTCATCATGGGTGGAGTTAAGGAAACCAAATAGTAAAATAATAAAAATTGTTAACATAAATATCCATCATAGAAAGACAACCCAGCATGCATACGGTATGGTCTAACAGGTGGAAGTCACAAAGTATTATAGAACTATAAATAATAAAAATAGATTATAATAATAATAAAATAGTACTCATTAATATTGAATTACCAAATAATTTAAATTAATAACATATTATTAAAAAAAACATATTATTGTTTGATATTCCACGCTGTAGTATCTAATTGAGTTATCAATTACATCTACTCTCACTTACAAATAGTGGTGGGGCCACTTTTGATTAAGAGAGGTTACTTTGTACTCTCATTGTACAATAACCTTTTTTCATCAATAATGTTCAAACGAGAGGGTTGAGACATTTAATCAAACTAGCTCAGATGAGATCAGATACTCAAGGTTGCGGCAAATCACAAGTGGTGAGATTGAGCAATTCCAAATAACATTTAAGTGAACAAACACGAAGCACACACCCTCTCACTCTCCCTTGTGCATGTTCATTAGGGTACAAGTTGGGATCAGTCATTGGTGCTAAATTAGTTGAGCTGTGAGAAGTGTCTAAGAGGTGTTTTCTTTATGAGTGACTCGAGTTATTGCAAAATGAGCAAGTGTCATCCTTACATGTTTAATATGAAATATTGAGTATTTATTCCATGTATTATGAATAGTCTAGATAGTGTTTATGGGGTGAAACGTGTGTTTTACTATGTTTATTAACCTCTGCATGCATATTAGTGTTTGATTTCCAGTGGACTTGTACTTGCTATAGTTTTTACAGATTGTACTGCTAGACTCATAGATGACTCAACTGTTAAATTTTGACAATTTTCTCATAAATATATAAAAAATTCTACAAAGTGACATTTTTTGCAAGTCTTCCACCTGTATGCCTCTTGTATATAGAGATGTATGGTTTAGAGACTATACATTATTTTGATATATGTGTGGTATCTCTTGTGAACATTGCATGAGGATGTTATACTAGTAGTGTATATTGAGAGAGCTTGCTTCCTTCTTGGAATAATGACCATCTGGAGAATGATACATGTAGTCCGTACCACTGTTGAGAGAGAGAGAGAGAGAAGATGATAGAAAAGAGAGTGAAAGAGAGAGAGTGGTGGAAGCAAGAGGAGAAAGGGTTGGACGGTGTTGACACAATTAGCAAGTACTTTATGTAAGTACCTGAGTTAGTTTTGATGTAGATCAACTGAGTTAAGTTAGACCCTGTATGTTTGATGCCTGGTGTCTAAGTATGCAGGGACTTAGGAACATAAAAAGTCGAGTGAAAGACGTAGCAAGCGAGAAGGATGACACAGAAAGGGAACCAACGGGAAGCAAGAAAGATGCACGTGGTGCATCCGAGGGATGAGAAGTCGGGAGGAAGTCTGCTCGAGGAGAAGGTCGGAGTTGTGTTTAGGTGAGCTCAACTCTGGACAACTGGAATATCACCCAAGCAAACGGATCAAAGAATGGTCAACAGGTTGACCAGGTGCCCTAAAGACTCGAGGCGCCTCAGTTGGCTTGAGGCAGTTGGATGAAAAAAAAACTTAGGCACCTCAGATGGTTCTCAGGTGCCTCACATGCAGGAAGCAATCGTTACAGCATGGATAAGTAGTGACTACCACGACAGCCGACTCGAGGCGCCTCAGCTGAAACTGAGGCGCCTCAGATGAACTAAGGCACCTCAAGTCCGATAGATCAGCAAATCATTGAGCGTGGATCAAATTTCAGCCACATGGAGGCACCCTCAAAGCCAACCAAGGCGCCTGGAATTGCCACATTAACAAAACAGTTATTTCAACCAGTAGGCTATAAATAGAGATCTTATCCTCTAAGTTAAAAAGACACTCGTTTTTAACTTTTGTATTTCAATTTTCAATTTTCAATTCTGTACTTTCAACTGTGTAAGGGGCTTCTTCGCCTCCGATCTTTGTCGAAGAAGGAGATATTTAGTGAGTCGTCATTGCCTTTGATTAGCAACCTTTCTAGTTGTAAACCAAGCAAATCCGGAGCTCCTACTTTCTTTTATGTTATTTTTATCTAACTTATAGTGTGTCCTTGCTAAATAGAAAGCAAGAGATTTGGGTATTTAATTTGCAAGCTAACCTCCACTAGTCGGTCCACCGATTCTAACACTTTAGCTACTATATCTAACAGATAGATGTGCTACTGTAGGAATAATCAGCCGTCTACAGTTGACAGAAAGAAGGAGATGCAAATTTGGGTTTAGCCAACTCTGATACTATGTTGAATGAAATCAATGATTCAAGTCTTATCGAATAGTCTCAATCTCAACCCTAGCAAGAGAACGACATAAAAAAATAATCTAATATGGGAGAAACATGAAAAATGTCTAGCTTACCATTGCAATTATAAGAAATGCTGGAACAGGGTATCTCTTCAATCTAAATGGAGGAACAGAATATATAGTGCCTAAAAATAGTCCCAAACAATAAAGACAAGTAATGAATGGACCAAAGTTCCATGCAACAATCATGAGGCCAGCTGCTGCAAAAGATATCACTAAAATCCATGCTGACTGAACAGATAGATCTCCAGCAGCTATAGGCAAATATGGCTTGTTCACTCTGAAAGATACCAGGAAGTACAAATTACAAAAAATGAAACCTCAATTTAGCTGCTAATGTCATAAGAATGGTCAAGTAATCTCCAGGATCCAGGATCAGTAGGAGTATGAGACATGTTATGCGTACAGAAGTAAATTGTGTAATTAACAAAAACATATTGCAAGTATAATATAACATACTTGTCAATACCGATGTCATAAATCTGATTGATTCCAACTATGTACCCATTGCCACAGATAAGAGCTACAAGCCCATATAATGCCTTGAATGTCAACCGCCAATTTATAAGATTTGGATTCTCTATCAAAGCTTTTGAAACTAAAGCTCTGCCACAAAAAAAGATACACAAAGGAGAAACAGCAGAAAGTTAAAAGTTATTGTGTGGAAAACCATGTTTGATATTCAATATCACACCATTGTTTCTCTGTATTTATCTGTATTTTCTTCAATAAATTTTTAAAAGTTTACATGGAACCCAATGTAGTTCCTCGGATTGTGTGTGGTCTTAGGAATCTCCAGCATGAATCTCTGAACTCTGATAATTTTGAGGTTAATGGACTGGGACCAACAGCATCAGACTTAGAACATGCCTGCCTAGGATTCAAATTAAATTCACTTAATATGCTTAAATGTGTACTGTATCACTATTGTACACAAAGAAACATTATGTAATTTTGCATTACAAACAGGTAAAAATGCAGAAGACCGTATATCTATGCAAATAATATTGTCCAGTGCATCTTCTTACAAAAGGATGAAACAAGTTTATGCCAAAATGACCAGTGTACAATCGTTACATTCAGAAAAAGACGATTATAAAAATGAAACATAACTTTAAACTGCTCTTACATGAGTGCAAGAAATATAAATGGAGACAATTTTCAAGGTGCAGAAAAATAAATGAATGCATAATAAAATACATTAATACACACAATTTGTCCTAAAAAGGCATTGTAAACTTTACTTATACTAGTACAGACTGAAGCTGACCCTCAACAATTTAAAAGCTGCACAATAATTAAAGTCACCAAACTCCTTGAACAAACTTTAGACCGAATAAGATTGAAAACTAATCACAACTTTTGCATGACATTGCGACTGTAAACTAGATACACACCCACAATTTCTAATCTTTTAAGGATGAGAGGCTGTTAGGCATACATATCCTGTAGATTTTACCAGGGGTAAAGTATTTTCTCAGACCGTTTGGATATTAAGCCTCTATTTCAAAAACGTTGATCCAAATATAGCGCTTACAGCAACAACTTAACCAAGAAAGCATTAAAACGCTAAAATTTCATTATAAAAAATACAAGAATAAACCGAATCTCATAAATTTCCCCTTTGTATATGCTAAAACGTCCTCAAGTAATAAAATTGTGTAATTTCCATGGCGACGCGGGCGACAAGCATACCGAGATGAACAAACGCGAGGATCTTCCTCGGAAACGTCCATGAGAGCGAGAAATGGAGAGTAGCCGATAAATTGGCGGCGAGGAGGCTCGGAGGATGGAGAGAGGGAGGGTAGGGTTCGCATGGCAGTCGAGACAAAAACGGGAGCCAATGGAAATGGCAAGGCCGGTGGTGGCAGCAAATTGAGGGCAGGAAGGAGAGAGAGAAGCTTGGTGAGAAGGACGGAGAGCCATCGGAGAGAGCGAGAGCTTACTGAGGCCAACTCTACGCTCGCCCCTCCGCCACGACTAGGTGGACCAGAAGCGCCGCACCTTGATAAATGGAAAGGTTGTATATAATTAAATAGAAATAAAATAAGTAAAAAACGAAGCAAACAATAGATAATAAAAGTTGGGAAAAAATTAGAAGCCTTAAAAAAATTATTTCAACATTATTATGATAAATTTTTTTTAATTATTATAAAATAATTTAGTAAAATTACTTTTGACTAAAATAAAATTATTATGGTAATTATTACAGTAGTCATCGCTAAAATAACTACAATAGCAATAAAAAAAATATATCTTACAAATATAATACGACACCAATACGTTTTTTTTAAATCTAACAACATTTTTAGGTCAACCACATGTCGCGCTCAAAATGAGATGGAGAGGTTGATTATCAAAACTCTCAATTTAGATTTTAAAAAAATTGTTTAATTTCGATTTAGCTATTTATGTTATTGATTAGCTATTTAAATAAAACGTGATATAAATAATTTGCTTGGTTTCCAAAGAATAATAAAAAAAATACAAAGATGGTTGATTGAAAGCATGTTAACTAATATAAATTGATAATATGAATTAGACCCATATATAAAATCAATTTAAAAATAAATAATTTTTTATACAATTTGTTAATTATGAAATTAATTATAACTGGGATACAATAAGAAATATTTAGATATTTTTTAAAAATAAATAAATTTTATATATCAACATTAGACTGACGACCAACCTAAGTGAAAATATATAATAGCCTTTAGATATTATTCAAAATAATAGGTAAATAATTAATAAAATAAATGCACGTGAAGTAAAAGAGTCAATTTCTTATTTTGCCACAAAAGTATCGAAATCTTTCACCAGTTCAAAATTTGACCGATGTCGAAGTAAAAGAGCTTTAATACTTCATCGTTTCTATAATAGTATCGAAGTAGTTAATCGTATATGACTTTATAAGTTACATTAATTAACAAAGTAAAATATATGTACAACCTTATATTTTTTATATTCTGATATAGTAAATATTTAATTTTACTTCTGCATAATTTACTTTGGTCAAATTATTTTTTATTATATTACTTCATCGTAGTGTAGACATAATAAAATATATTTTACTACAACAAAAATTTTAATTTAATGAAGTAATTTATACGAACGCCTTCACAAATTTGATCGATGGTGAAGTAAATAGTTTCTTTAACTATACCGCTATTTAAATTTGTCAAAATCTTTTGTGTTGTACTACTCCACTATTTATTTATAATGTCAAAATAATTGATCATATTTTACTACAATATAATTTTAATTAAGAAAAGTGTATATAATAATATTTTATGTACTACAATACAATATTTTTCACTATTAAAATTGAACAAATATATCACAAATATTTATTAAATACAACCGAAAAATGTATTCACAAAAGACATGTTTAACCAACTTCACTCAATAACTTTTGTATCCATAAATCTCTAAATATAACCCAAAAGTATATTCACAAAAAAATAAGTTTGACCAACTTTATCCAAAAGCTTATATATCCATAAATCTCTAAACACAAACCATAATTTATATCACAACTTATCCTTAGGCACCCACGTAGAAGTAGACGAATTCGCTCCGTTCACTTCTGACTTTATCTTACTAAGATTGATTGTAATATTGTTTATTTGTTATGCTACAAACTGAAACATTAATAGATATTTGAGGGTTAATAAAAAATGATTCAATATTTCATTAAAAAAAAAATCATCTTCCTGTCCAATTGAGGATCTTCATTCAAGACTATCTTTTTCATGTACCGTATTATACAATATCCACATTCAACACGATAATTTTATTTTAGATTACTGATCCGGCGGTAAGGACAGGGGACCCCCTTGGAGGGGAGTCAACGTCATGTGGAGGTCAAAAGTCAAACGGCCGATCGGAGAGAAGTAGGGTCAACCGGCCGAACGGGTCCAAACGGAATCAAAGACAACCCGACGGGGAGTCGGGTTTCCGACGCTCATGGTGAACAGGGTCGACGGGCTGAGCGGGCAGACCGCTCGGCCGAGGCGTAAAACATCAAGACAGTGAAGGAACAGTCTCAGCCGAGCACGCGATGGAGTGAATGGACGATCGGACCACTGACGGCCGAGCGGATGGACGGTCGGCTCGAGAAAAGAAGAGACAAGGACAAGGGGACATTGGGGAACATCTTCTGACAACAGGCATGTTCGACAACCAAGCCATACACAGAATCCCATGACGGAAGGTTCTGCTGTCCTATCAAAGATGTACTCGGACTGTAGCAGTATAGTGTCAGGCATGCTCCTCTGGTAAGCTCATACTAAGGTATGGTAAAGGACACGTGTACACCTCGGTAAGTGTGCATAAGCTTCCCTACAGCTCTATATAAGAGCCCTCAGACTTCACCGGAGGGACGCGATAACGCAAACACGCGAATTCTCATCTTTGGAGCCACTTCACCATTTTCCTCTTGCCTGACTTGAGCGTTGGAGGGTCGTCGCTGGGAACCCCTTCCCGGCCCGACTTCTTTGCAGGTTCGCCGGAGATCCATACGATCGGTCAGAGCTCCACGTCACCAGTTTGGAGAGCGCCCGTGCCCAGCGTCCATCGACTCAGCGTTCGGACAGGATCAAATTGGCGTCGTCTGTGGGAACGCACCTGCATCCGAGCGGAAGAGATGGACGAAGCTGGACGACCGCACACGGTGATGCTCTCCCAGGAGGAGCTTGACGCTCTAATCGAGGCAAGAGCAGCTAAGCTCGTGGAGCAACAGAAACAAAAGGCGCAAGCCGAGCGACTGGAGCAACAAGCGACGTCAGCGTCAGGTGGCCGAGCGGAAGCTCCGCCTGCCACAGTTCCATTTCATCGGGCCCTATTCCGTACGCCTCCTGAAGTCGCAACAGTTAACCGTGATCGAGGATCTTCATCCGACGAGGCGCCCAGGCGAGATAATAGAAAAGGCAAGCCTCCCCGAACGGACGCCTCCCCCGAGCAGATCAACCGGTAGTTTACATAGGCCATCCTGCGGGACCCTCTGCCAAAGCACTATGTGCCCCCGGCGATCAGTGAATACAATGGAACCACCGACCCGGACAACCATCTAGGTAAGTTTGACAACACAGCTACACTGCATCAATACACAGATGGAGTGAAATGTCGGGTGTTCCTTACCACCCTATCGGGATCGACGCAACGATAGTTCCAGAGGCTGCCGGACGGATCCATCACCAGCTTTAAAGAGTTTTGCGTCATTTTTCTCCATCATTTTGCGAGCAGTCGGCGTTACCAGAAGACCAGTGTCAGTCTATTTGCCATCAAGCAAGAGCTCAGGGAGCCGCTCAGAGCTTACATCCAACGATTCAACCGAGTGGCCATGGATATTCCAACGGCCACCTCAGAAACAATGATGAATGCGTTCACACAAGGCCTCGTGGACGGTGATTTCTTCCGTTCACTTATTCGGAAGCCGCCCCGAGACTACGATCATATGTTACACCGGGCCAATGAGTATATTAATGTGGAGGAAGCCCAAGCGGCCCGAAGAAAAGATGTTTCAACTGAGCGGCTAGCCCCTGCCGAGCGGAAGGCTATCACTCGCCAGGAGCCGCCCAGAGGACCACGAGCCGAAGCAGTCTGCTCTCACCACGCGAGGTCCCATGCCGTCCAAGAGGTAGCTGCCGAGCGGCCCAAACCAAAGAAGAAGGTATGGACCCCCCATGTTTTGCTCGTTCCACCGGACCGACACGCATAACACATGCGATTGTCGAAGCCTTCCCCTGATCGCCCACCCCGCTCCTCGAAGTAGCCGTCGTCGATCGCCATCATCCGACAGGCGACAACGACACCATGAGGCCGATCGACGGATATCCGACAAGCGACAGCGACAGTCTCCCGAGCGGCATCATCCCCAGAGGCACGAGGACAATCCCCGGATGTCTAAGGAGCGGCCTAGGCCGTCCGCACGTGAGGAAGAAAATAGAAGCAATACGTCCCGAGGCGAAATCAACATCATCGCTGGCGGACCGACCGGAGGTGACTCCAACAGAGCAAGGAAGACGAGTGTCAAGCAGCTCCAGATCCATGCGGTCGGCTGCAGTCAAGAACGGGCGAGCGGGCCCGAAATCAGTTTCGGGCCCAGGGACCTTGATGGAGTCGAAGTGCCACATGACGACGCCCTCCTCATCAAAGCGGTAATAGCTAACTATACTATTCATCACATTTTCATCGATACAGGCAGCTCGGTCAACGTCATATTTAAAAAGGCTTTCAACCAACTGTAAATTGATCGAGCTGAGCTGTTGCCCATAACAACCCCCTTTACGGGCAATGAAGTTCTGCCGGTCGGACAGGTCCGACTAGCTATTTCGCTGGGAGAAGAGCCGCTCAGAAGGACGCGGACTACCAACTTCGTCGTAGTCGACTCTCCCTCAGCATACAATGTCATCCTGGGGTGACCAGCGCTCAGTGAGTTTCGAGCGGTCGTCTCCACCTTCTACCAGAAAATTAAGTTCCCAGTTGAAGATAAAGTTGGAGAAGTACGAGGAGACCAACTGGCGGCTCGGTGATGTTACGTCGAAATGGTCCGAGCCGAAGCTAATTTCGCGCGGAAGACGTCACGGATTGAGGTGAATGCCATAACCGAAAAACCACCCTCCTTGGTTTATGAAGAAAAAGAGGAGGTGCAGATCCACCTGACCCGATCGGAAGCCACCACATTCATTACGGCCGATCTGGAGGCAAGCCAGAAAAAGGAGGTGATCAAATGTCTCTAGAGAAACTGCGACTTCTTTGTTTGGTCGACGCATGAGCTGCCGGGAATTTCGCTAAGTATAGCACATCATGAGCTTCACGTCCGACCGGACGCTCGGCTGGTGAAGCAAAGGAAGAGGGACTTTAGCGTCGAACAAAACGCCATCATCCGAGCGGAGGTCAAGAAACTCCTAGAGGTCGGCCACATACGCAAAGTGCAGTTTTCGAGCTGGCTGGCGAACGTGGTGCTAGTCTCCAAGCCGGGCAACAAATGGAGGGTTTACATCGATTTTCGGGATCTCAACAAAGCATGCCCAAAGGATTTCTACCCTCTGCCCCGGATTGATCAACTGGTGGACTCCACAGTTGGGTGCGAGCTGATATGCATGCTAGACGCCTATCAGGGCTACCATCAGGTGTCGCTCGCCCGAGAAGATCAAGAGAAGGTCAGCTTCGTCACAGCCAACGACACTTACTGTTACAATGTAATGTCGTTCGGACTGAAGAATGCGGGAGCAACCTACCAGCGCTTGATGAACAAGGTATTCAAGGAGCAGATCGGACGCAATTTAAAAGTGTACGTGGATGATATTCTCATCAAGTCTGTCCGAGCGGCTGATCTTTTTACAGACATGGAGGAGACCTTCCGAACGCTGAGGAAGTATGGAGTCAAACTGAACCCTCAGAAATGTTTGTTCGGAGCAAAAGGCGAGCGTTTCTTGGGCTATATAGTGACCGAGCGGGGCATAGAGGCAAATCCCAGCAAGGTAAAAGCGTTGCAAGATATGCCACCCCCAAGAAATCTGAGGGAAGTACAGCGCCTAACCGGGTGAATAACTGCATTGTCCAGATTCATCTCTAAGGCTGCCGACCGGAGTCTCCCTTTTTTCAAGATTCTGCGCAAGGCTACTAAGTTTCATTGGGACGAGGAATGCGATCGGGCGTTTGAGGAGCTGAAGACATACCTGAACTCTTTGCCCGTGTTACCCAAGCCTGCAGTAGGTGAGCCGCTTTGTATTTATTTATCCTCAACCGAGCGGGCAGTAGGCTCGGCATTAGTGAGGACGAGCGGTGAAGAATAACCCGTGTACTTCTTGAGCCATATTCTAAAAAATGTTGAATCTCGCTACACTGGGCTCGAGAAGCTGGCTTTTGCTTTGGTCCTCGGTGCTCGATGACTTTGTCCTTATTTCCTGGCACATACAATCGTCGTCCGGACAAATAGCCCATTGGGAAGAGTGCTGCTGAATCCAAAAGCGTCCGGACGGCTCATCAAATGGACAACGGAGTTAAGTGAATTTGACATTCAGTATCAACCCCGTTCGGCGATAAAGGCACAGTCCTTAGCAGATTTTGTTACCGAAGTGCAAAATCCCGAGCCTGAAGCAATGTGAAAAATATTTGTGGATGGATCGTCCACTCGGCTCGGGAGCGGGATTGGTGTGCTATTACTCTCTCCCCAAAAAGAACGGATGCACCTATCCGTCCAGCTGGACTACAAGGCCACAAATAATGAAGCGGAGTATGAGGCCCTCATAGCCGGCTTGCAGGCAGCCCGACATGTAGGAGTCGGTCGGGTGACAATCCACTCAGACTCTCAGTTGGCCGCCCAGCAGCTCTTGGGCACTTTCGAGATTAACAACGCTCGGCTCAAGCTCTACGCGGAGGCCTTCGAAAAACTCAAAGCCCACTTCAGAGAAGTCATTATCCAGAAGATACCCCGAGCAGAGAACCAGGCGGCAGATGAGTTAGCCAAGCTCGCAAGTTCAATATCACCGGTCATCATCCAGCAGCCAATTGAGCAAGTATCCTTGGTGGCGCACATTGACCGGATGGAGGGCCTCGCGTTCCCGAGCGATTGGAGGACAGACATCATGGAGTTTCTGCGCTCGGGTGCGACACCGGCCGATCGGGAGGATAGTTTCATAAAGACGCCGCTCGGCGTAACTGGCAGTCCAGTCAGTCGGACTAACCGCCTCCTTCGACTAGACTTGAAGGGGAGGCAAGTGATCCGGCGGTAAGGACAGGGGACCCCCTTGGAGGGGAGTCAACGCCACGTGGAGGTCAAAAGTCAAATGGTCGATCGGAGAGAAGTAGGGTCAACCGGCCGAACGGGTCCAAACGGAATCAAAGACAACCCGACGAGGAGTCCGATTTCCGATGCTCATGGTGAACAGGGTGGACGGGTCGAGCAGGCAGACCGCTCGGCCGAGGCGTAAAACATCAAGACAATGAAGGAACAATCTCAGCCGAGCACGCGATGGAGTGAATGGACGGTCGGACCACTGACGACCGAGCGGATGGACGGTCGGCTCGAGAAAAGAAGAGACAAGGACAAGGGGACATTGGGGAACATCTTCTGACAACAGGCATGTTCGACGACCAAGCCATACATAGAATCCCATGACGGAAGGTTCTGCTGTCCCATCAAAGATGTGCTCGGACTGTAGCAGTATGGTGTCAAACATGCTCCTCTGGTAAGCCCATACTAAGGTATGATAAAAGACACGTGTACACCTCGGTAAGTGTGCATAAGCTTCCCTACAGCTCTATATAAGAGCCCTCAGACTTCACCGGAGGGACGCGATAACGCAAACACGCGATTTCTCATCTTTGGAGCCACTTCACCATTTTCCTCTTGCCTGACTTGAGCGTCGGAGGGTCGTCGCCGGGAACCCCTTCCCGACCCGACTTCTTTGCAGGTTCGTCGGAGATCCATACGGCCGGTCAGAGCTCCACGTCACCAGTTTGGAGAGCGCCATGTGCCCAGCGTCCATCAACTCAGCGTTCGGACAGGATCAATTACCTTGATGAAATTGAAAATGTAATGCAATTAGTCACAATTCAAATAATAAGAACTATCAATTAATGTCTAAATACATAATCCAATAAATATATCATATTATTATCTTCATTACTTATAGTTAGGATCCAATAGCACTTGCACAAATAACTATATAGTATTGACTAGTATATTAGGAATTGATAAATAATAAAAATTTACTCAGTATTATATGGAATGAAGTAGATGCTATTTCTGTTTGATGCTTCCAATTGAGTAGCAAACATAAATAAATAACAACACAAACATAAATATAAGATTGCATAACATAATTTTTTAAAATGCATAAAACATCCTTTCTGGTTAATAACATAAACATGACATAAAATACATAGAAGTCAAGTAGTTCAATTATTTCAATGTAAAATGATGGTTCAATTAATTGATACATGAACAGCTAAACTTATGAACTTGGAGTTGGAGACCTCAAAATTTTTTCCATGTAAATCCAGAAACCTTGGGAATTGGCTCTATGCATTGCATATGATGGAACTCATCGAGTAGTATGAAACTACAGAAACAAAACTAAGTGGCTCAAGAGTGTCGGGAGGAGATAAAGCGTAAAGGGTAGCTTGAAATAGCTGAGTTAAGCCTGTGCCCACGATCACGAAGTGGTTATCAACTATAGCATTTCCTACCTCGAGCTCCCATCCTTGGACGGAGCAACGCCCCCTTATTCCTGTTGAAGAACCGTCGGGCTTGACCTCCTCTGATGTGCCACTGACCAGACGTAAGAGACGCCGAGTGGAACCGTCTTCGCGCTCCGCTACCTCGGGCACGCAATCGGTCGAGAGGGTCGAGACTTCGACTCCGGCTATGCCTTCAGCGAATCTGGAAGCATCATCGTCCGATCGGACGCCTTCCTTGGCCGAGCTGCCACTAGAGGCCATGGCCAAAGCGCCCGTGGCCTTCCTACTGCCACCACGAAAGCCTGTAGCAGTCCAACGGTCCAAGATCTTACCGACTTCTGGTCCAGTGACCTCCTCCCACTCGGCTCTGGGTGGCCGCCGATCTATCACGACGATCCTCCATCTGCCAATAGAGGACTACAGCGAGCCGAGAGCCCAGTCCCGGGCCCTCGAGTACCAGATCCTCATCCGGGGGCAGCTCGCTGAAGTCTGGGAAGACGTCCGGGCCCGAGCAGCGATGCTCCCTCTAGGCGCCTTGGCCAACAGTCATATCCAAATGGTCACCGGGGTAAGTTCTTTATCGCAAATCAATGGATTGCCTCCATTCGACCCCGACTTTTTGTTTACCTATAGTACTGGATGGAGAGTCTGACCATGTGTCATAGGCTGACTCATTTGGAGGATGAGTTCAGGAAGCTTAAAGTCTCGAGCGGCTCCTCTTCCTCCTAGGGGGGTCATCTCTTTCCGAGGTCAAGAAGCTGAAGACCGACCTAGAGAAGAGCAATAAGCTTTTGGAGGCCGAGCGCAAGAGATCCGCTGATCAGGAGGTGATGCTGGCTCGGTTCAAAAAATAGGTCAACACCTTCGATAAGAAGATTGAGTCGTCCACCGTTCGGAAGCAATGGGCCATTGACGACCTCGAGTTGAAGAACCAGGAGGCCCGGAAGCTCTCCCAGAAGCTAAAGGAGCTTGAAGACTTCTTGGTTGCCGAGCGGAGTAGCCGCTCGGTCGAGGAAAAGTCCCTCCGCGACCAGCTGGCCTCCAAAGATGCAGCGCTGGCCACTGCCAAGGACGAGCTGGAGAGCTCCCGCGCGACACTACGGATTTATCATGATGCCGAGGAGAGTAGGTTTGAAACCATGAAGAAAGCCTACCTTCGCTCGGATGCGTTCTATGACAGGTTCACCGATCGGCCCCTTCGCCTGTTTGACTTGGCGATCTAATGAACGATCTGTCAGCTTCACGAGGGGGGTCACTTGCTGGCCGCTGTGACGAGCAAAGTCATAAGCCGGGATAAGTTCACAGTCGCTTTGCCCGACGATGTGTTAGACTACTTAGAGTGAGGCTGAGAGCTTAATCTTTAGTAATCCCTTTTGTAAACTTTTGATGTGTTAATGCATATCAAGTCGTTCGGCCACACCCTCTCTTTCATACTATTTTTCTGGTCCCCTCTTGTTAGTACTATGGCCTTATAATTTTTTCGATCGGTCGTAGTTTATGTGCATGTCTACTCGATTCATCTCTTTCCCCGATCGCGTAGCTCGAAGTATTTTAGTACGTTCCCCTGAATGGACCGTTCATCCGCGCATTCACGGGTTTTTGAGCAACCCTTATCCGCAATCCGTCGTTCGTCCACCCACTAGGACTCGAGTCCATCGATGTCGCCTGCTTATTTTATGTGATCCCGAATTTAGCTTCGTCGCTCGACGATTTTAGTGAAGACTTGATTTTAACGTCACCGCTCGACAGTTGATGGAGACGAGAGTTTAACGCCGCCGCTCAACAATTGATGGAGACGAGAGTTTAACGTCGCCGCTCGACGGTTGATGGAGACGAGGGTTTAAGGTCGCCACTCAACCGTTGGTGGAGACTCGCGTTTAACGTCGCCACTTGACGGTTGGTGGAGACGAGGGTTTAAGGTCGTCGCTCGACCTCGATGGAGACGAGGGTTTAAGGTCGCGGCTCGACTGTTGGTGGAAACTCACGTTTAACGTCGCCGCTCAACGTTTGGTGGAGACGAGGGTTTAAGGTTGTTGCTTGACCGTCGATGCAGACGAGGGTTTAAGGTCGCTGCTCGACCGTTGGTGGAGACTCGTGTTTAATGTCGCCGCTCAACAATTAGTGGAGATGAGAGTTTAATGTTGCCGCTCGACCGTTGGTGGAGACTTGTGTTTAACGTTGCCGTTCAACGGTTGGTGGAGACGAGGGTTTAAAGTCATCGCTCGACCATTGGTGGAGACTTGCGTTTAACATCGTCGCTCGATGATTTTGTATATACTCGCACTCGGGTTTAAGGTCGCCGCTCGACCGTCGATGAAGATGAGGGTTTAAAGTCGTTGCTCGACCGTTGGTGGAGACTCGCGTTTAAAGTTGTCGCTCGACAGTTGGTGGAGACGAGGGTTTAATGTCGTCGCTCGACCGTCGATGGAGACGAGGGTTTTCGCCGCTCGACCATGAGTGGAGACTCGCATTTAATGTCACTGCTCGACGGTTGGTGTAGACGAGGGTTTAAAGTCGCCACTAGACCGTTGATGGAGACTCACATTTAACGTCGTCGCTCGACGGTTTTGTATATACTCACACCCGGGTTTAAGGTCGCCGTTCGACCGTTGATGGAGATGCACATGAAAATTCTTTTATTTAAGCTTTGCCCTGCACTTGGCCAATACACAACAACTACGAAATACAATATTCACCTGCGCACCTCCCATCCTGCCCTGTAGGGTTGAAGATGGTTCATGTTCTAGGGTCTCTCGAGCTGCCTCCCTCCTTCGTCCTCCAAATAGTAAGCGCCCGAACAGAGATTCCGCACAACCTTGAACGGTCCCGCCCATGGTGCCTCGAATTTGGTAACGTCACCGACTGGCTTCACCTTCTTCCATAATAGGTCGCCGACCTGGAAGGACCTCAGGATTACTCGTTGGTTGTAATTCTGCATCATTCGCTACCGGTAAGCCGTTATTCGGGTGGCAACTTTTGCCCTTACTTCGTTCACCAGGTCGAGCTCTATTAACATCCGTTCGACATTCCCTTCGTTGTAATGTTGCACCCAATTGGATTCCTGTTTCATTATTGGTGACTCTATAATCCAACCGAACGGACAGTTGCATCGGAATCCGAGCCAAGGAAGGTCACATGAATCCGAGTCAAATTTAGATGTGTGTATATATGAAATATTTAGGATAAAAAGGAGTTAACATGATTAAAATTGGAACTAAATGAATTTATTTAGGAAAATTAAAAATAAAATATATAATAATTAATGAGGAAATGAATTTATAGAATTTTATGAAATTTTTAGGAAGTTTTTTAAATTTTATTTTAATCATTTAATATTTTATGGAGATAAACAGGTAGAATATAAAGCATGTTTTGATTACCAATTAAAGTAAGAATTGATAATATTAATTAACCTAGATTTATATTACAAAAACCTAAGTTTTGTAATCATCATTGTCTCTCTGCCTCGCGCGACTGTGACTGCGGTGGCGTACACCCCAGCTGGCTGATCACCAGCACCGCCTCCGTCCACACGAGACACTGGCACCCCATCCCTCAACTTCGCATCTCCGAGTCGAAGCCAACAACCACTGTCTTGCTCAAAGAAGCCCCCACTATCATCCCAAGAGGCCAGCCATTGTCGCGCGTCGCCTCTTCGCGTCTAACCACGGCATCTCCGCATGTGAGCAGCCGACACCAAGTCCCTCTCCTCAGTCTCCATCATCGGCCGTTGTGCTATTACTTATCTGCTAGAGCCGAAACACCGAGGGCACATCGTAGTCGCTTCATGGTAGTGAAGTCGTGGTTGTCCACTGATGCGGAGGTAGTTTGTGGTATAGGAGCAATTAGAGAAGGAAGGGAGGGAAGTTTTGTCATTTCATTGATGGAGGGTTTTGTGCTCATAAAGAGCGCTGTTCATAATGGGAAAATGGGGGGCCGCCGCTAAGAAGGACAGGAGCAGCCTGTTCTTCAAGGGGGGAGGCCGCCTCCAAGGATGGCGGCCAAAAAGTCACTCCTTCCCACCTCTTCTCCTCCGCTGGCACGCCACCGACGTTGCTTGCCTTGGATCTGCCTCGTCCTCCTCCTGCTCACCCGCCGGCAGCCAGCTTGGACGTTGTCTTTGGAGCGAGGATCACCACCATAGACCTCTGACGCCTCCTTTCTCCGCCGTACGCCAGTCGCCTGGGCTGTGAACAGCAGCGGCTAGATCTTGCTGCTACCTTAGGCCATCGGCTCGCTACTGCCATGGATCTCTGTGATGCTCTGTGCCAGCTTTGTCCCCTCACTCCGTCGCCCATCTACCGACTCACCACTTCCGCCGGCCTCACAACGCCATTGTCACTGCCCCTCGATCGGCTCGTACTGTTTGTCTATTGTTTGTCTTTACAGATTCGCTACAGCCGACTCCGGTGGCGCTACATCCATGGTCTCCGTCTATAGTTACCAGGGTTGTGAGTTATTGCTCTTATCCGGCTCGTGAGCCGTTGTCGTATTCTGGCCCATGTGCCGGTGTCATAGTTCGTCTTGTATGCCACATCTTTTGGATCCATGTCGCATCGGAATCCGTGTCGTCACCCTCAGATCCGGTTCCTTGGCTTACAGTCATCTGCCTTTCTGGATCACGACGACTAGAGCAGTATCGCGATCAGCTCATCACTCCATCCGAGGGCGCCCCCCTAGGCCAGGGTACGTTCTCGTACCTTTTCTGCATTTCGTTAACTATTCTGTCATTAGTATTCGATTGCTCATATATCTGTGTGATTCGCCTCGAGCACCGAGGTACCAGAGGCCGGGGCGACCCGGTCGCTGGATGCAGGTACAGTTGACCGGAGGAGGACTTCTGACGATCTGGTCAACGCAGCGGACACATCATCAACCGGGTCATGGGGATGCGGTCAACCTTCCAGACACGTCATACCGGCAGGTTCGTCTTCTCAGCTTCTAGACAGGAACATCCACTATGAGCACGAGGGCCACAATCGAGTTTCCCCTCAGTTGGCGCACGTTACCCACCATGCTAGGAGTCTTGTACACTGCCTAGACGTCAACCACCCTCCTCCCTTCTGTTATGCGCAACTATTGCAGACAGTAGCTAATCTCCCTTTTCAAATCATCAACGCATCATGCCACCATGAGCCGCTTGCTCGAATCCTTCGACCCCCAGCCTCGGCGTCTCCACTGGTCACCCGTCGCAGAAAACTCTTCGTCGAAGAGGGAGCTAAAAACCAAGGATAACCTTAATTATTTACATTGATTAATTATTGAGTAGATAATAATTGCTAAATCTAATTGATTAATTAATGATAAGTTTAATTATTTGATTTCTTAAATTTAGTGATTAATTAGTGATAAGTAGGATTGATAATTAATTGAATTATTAAAGGGATAAATGAGTTAATATCAGTTAAGAACTAATCGAGTTATTGATTTACTTAAGTAACTTCATATTTAGTGAAATTGTTGATTGACTAATAGATTAACATATGAACTAATCAATAAAGTTGATAAACCAATTAGACATTATAATTAGGATTACACTAGTGCTTAGATTTGCCTTCGTATCTTATTGTGGAACCACCACATCAGCAGCCCCCCTAGACCCAGTCCCACGGATATGGAGGGAGGTAAATACAGGTACACAGGTGGAAAGTGCATGGCGGAGACGTTAACCCCAGACAGTGACACCCCGAGGATCGACCCCTGGACCTTTCGGCCACAGAACCATGCACTCTCCATCTGTGCTACGCCTTGGGGGCTGCCTTCGTATCTTATACTTGTAGGATTCGTGTTCGAGGCAGACCTTTTGACTCGAGGATGGATAGGATACTCTACATTTGAGGTGGGTAGTTCCTGCTTTGAATTTTTTAGATCTTTGATCTTAGTACTGTCGGTGCAGGAAGCATCCGACGATCGAACCTTAGTTTTGATAATGGCAAAGGATTCAAAGTTAAGTTAGTGTGTGATCTAACATGTTTGAATGAGTGTTTCAGGAAAGTCCTAGCTGCGGTTAGGCAGGTGAAAAACCCTAAGGGGTGGTAACCTTAGGTCCTAGGGGGCGGTAACCCTAGGTGGAGGAAAACCCTAAGGGGCGGTAACCTTAGGTCCTAGGGGGCGGTAACCCTAGGTGGAGAAAAACCCTAGGGGGCGGTAACCCTAGGTCCTAGGGGGTGGTAACCCTAGGCAAAATGTCCAGTCGGTCTGGAGGACCGGACTGACATCAGGTAAATCTCCTGAGTGGAGTAGGTGAGGACGCATTCCCCGTAGAGGGAACAGTAGGCGTCGGGTCGACCTAGGGTTTCCGGTTGGAAATCCGAAGTCAGACTCGGACAGTTCGAAGACTGTCAGCTCTTTTTCACTTATGAATTATCAGATTCTAACATTGTCTTGCAGGGTATGCAATTGCTCGGACTAACCTTGTTTTGCAGGAGAAGCAGCTCCTGGAAAAAGGAGGTCCGGGCGCCCGGGACCAACTTTTATCCCCTGTGCGAGTTCGCGACATGGAGTAACCTGGTTGGCTGGCCACGTCACACTCCAGGCGCCCGGAAAGGTCCCAGGCGTCCGGAACCTCATATAAAAGGAGGGTTGAGGTGCAGCTTTAAACACAACAATCTTCTAAGCATTCTCCGTGCGACAAGCTGCTAACGTCTCGACTCAGAAGTGTTGCAACGACAATCCGGAGCTTCAGTTTTATTCCTTTTATTGTCAGTACAATATTCTTTTCTGCTTAAAATTATACTTAGCGTGTAATAGCTTTTACGAATTATAGTTGTTGCCCACCGGAAGCGATCAAGGATCGCGGGCCTTCGAGTAGGAGTCATCACAGGCTCCGAATGAAGTAAATCCTTCGTGTCCACTTTATTTACTTTCCGCTGCGTTATTTCTGAACAAGCTTTTACGATTTCGAAAAACGAAATAGCCACGAGCGCTATTCACCCCCCTTCTAGCGCTTTCGATCCATCAATTGGTATCAGAGCGGGGTCATTTTGAATCGGTGCAACCACCATTCAAAATATTTTTTCGTGGTTTTTTTTTTATTTTCGGAGTCGATTAGAATTTAGGCTCATAGCTATATTCTAATTCTTTTTCCCTCGAATCGGTTTTTCTCGAAATTGGTGCAACACCACCCGAGTTCGTGATCCATTTTTTCCTTCCGCACTACTAAGCCAGGACCAAGTCCCGGGACATTTTGTTGGTTGTTTTTCGTTTTAGGTAAAACTGAAATGGCCCTTCAAGAAGGCTATAGTACAGCCCGCCCTCCGCTATTCACCGGAGACGACTTCGGGTACTGGAAGGGTCGGATGGAGGCATATCTCCAGACTCACTTTGAAGTTTGGATGATTGTCAAAACCAGATTCCAACTACCATCTGACAGCGCCGGCAAACCACTACCGTACGAGGACTGGGATGCATCTTTGATCAAGAAGGTGGAAGCTAATGCCAAGGCAACTTGCACCCTCCAGTGTGGCCTATCAAAAGAAGAACTCAACCGCGTCGGCCCCTTCAATAGTGCCAAAGAGTTGTGGGAGAAACTAATTGAACTTCACGAAGGGACATCCGATATCAAAGTAAGTAAAAGAGACCTAATTTTTAATAAATTATTTAACATCAAATTGCAGGAAGGTGAAACAGCTGTCCAACTCCATGCCCGGATTCAAGATCTGCTCAATGGTCTTCATGCAATTGGACAGAAGGTAGACAACCGGGACATCATAAGGTATTCTCTAAACGTCTTTCCAAGGAACACCTTGTGGGCATCCATGGTAGATGCCTACAAGGTCTCCAAGGACTTATCTACCATTAAACTAGATGAACTTTTTGCAGAACTCGCACTTCATGAACAGATTAATGCACGCCCGACCGAGAAAGGGTTGGCTTTGGTTGTAGGAACAGGGAGATCGCGTGAGTCAAAAATCAAACGGAGAACCGAACCTGAGTCAGAAAAAGAATCAAATTCGGAAGACGACGATGAACTTACCACCGAGATAGTCAACTTAGTAAAGAAGCTCTGCAAAAAAGAAGGGCTTCAACAAAAGGGATCTCAGAAACGCCATCCAGTCTAAAGATGCCCAACCAAGCTCGAAGGTTAAATTCGAAGTGACCTGCTACAGATGCAATCAGAAGGGTCACATCAAGGCAAATTGCCCGAACCAGAAGGATCCAAAGAAACCCAAAAGAAAGAAGGCATTGAAGGCAACATGGGATGAGTCTTCTTCCGAGGAATCCGACGACGAAGAACTAGAACAGATGAACTTTCTCGCCTTGACAGCCCGGGACTACACCAACGGATCCGGAAGTGAGGACGAATCAGAAACCGAGTCTGAGAGAAGCCACGGATCCGTATTCGTTTCCGAAGGACCGAACCCCTCTGTAAGTAAAAATCGTTTATATAGCTTAATTAATTATTTAATGCATAAAGTAGCTAAGTCCAAGATTCAAATCAAAACACTTCTAAAGGAGGTAACACTCCTTAAAGAAACGCCTAACAACGAATCCTTAACTGATCAAGTTCAGACTGGAACCTCAACTCAAGTTCAAAAACTTGAGGAAGAGAATTCCAATCTGAAAAGTCAGGTAAAGGATTTGAAAACAACTCTAGAACGATTTTCTTTGGGATCCAAGAATCTTGACTTGATTCTTGGAACACAAAGGGCAATCTACAATCGAACTGGACTAGGATATAAAAAGAAATATAAATCTTACCTATCCTTAATAAACAAACCAAATAGAAAAATGGTCCAAGCATAGGTTGCCAAGTCCAACCTGATCAATCAAGTTAGACTTGGACATTATTGGATTCCTAAGGATCAAATACATTACCTCGATAAACCTTATCGAGGCTATGATCCAGGGGGAGTTAAAACAATAAAAATTCAAAATTAATCTAAAACTCAAAATTTGAAATTTGAAATTAATCTAAAACTCAAAATTTAAAATTCGAGATTAATCTAAAACTCAAAACTCAAAATTCAAAATTCGAAATTAATCTAAAACTCAAAATTCAAAATTCTAAATTAATTTAAAATTTAAAATTCAAAATTAATCTAAAACTCAAAATTCAAAATTCGAAATTAATTTAAAACTCAAAATTCAAAATTTGAAATAAATTTAAAACTCAAAATTCAAAATTCGAAATTAATTTAAAATTCAAAATTCGAAATTAATCTAAAACTCAAAATTCAAAATTCGAAATTAATTTAAAACTCAAAATTCAAAATTCGAAATTAATTTAAAACTCAATTCGAAATTAATCTAAAACTCAAAATTCAAAATTCGAAATTAATTTAAAATTCAATTCGAAATTAATTCAAAATTCAAAATCAATTATTCAAAATTAATTCAAAATAGAAGGAGGGACCAGAATAGCTGGCAACTCCGAAACCTATCTACCCAAAATGGGTAAACAAGAGTAAATTACCCGACAGGGTAAGTTAGGATAGATTAAAAGGGTAAGGTTTAACTTGACCCACAGTACTGCTGAAGTTTTTGGATGATAGTACGTTACGGAAGCTTGGGCATCGCATGTCTAGGAAGATATGGCTTCAACCTGGTGCATTTGGCCAAGTGGAACTGACCGAAGCTACCCTTAAATGGATCCTAACTAGTTAGACCAAGGTTTAGTATTAAACTCAATGGGTAGGACTATTTGGGAAACCTCGAAGGCATGGTTACTTTAATGAGCTCCTTGTGACTCACCATAGCCCAGAAGTTTATCCAAAGAACGCTTACTTGTTGAATCCAAAGCTAAACCCGAATCTAACATAAAGTTAAACAAAACCCTATAAATTGAATTAATTCATCTCACAAAATAATAGGATCTCCTGATTGAAAACATACATCGGGTGAGATGACTAAGCAAATTAAAATTTAAATATTCTTCCAAATTACTTAACTTAAATATTTTCAAAATTAAATTAACTTGAACATTTTTTTAAATTAACTTAAACATTTTTAAAATCAAATTAACTTAAACGTTTTAAAGTTAATAAATTAACTTAAAACATTAAAACAAAAAAAAACGAACAAACAAGGGTCAGAAACCGGGGGTGGGCGCCCCCGGTATTCGGACCCAGGGCACCCGCAGAGAACCCGAGCGCCCCGCCTCACACGACCCCGGGCGCCCGGAACAGGTCCGGGCGCCCGGACTCCCTTATATATAGGGGGCAGGGGGCGCCCCCTACCCTTGCACCTCCAAGTCTTCCTTAAGCTTTTTAGCTTCCCTGCGAAGATTTTCAAAATTAAAATTTTCCGTGATTAATACGGAGTCTCGAATCAACCGAGGTCATCAGTTCTAAAATTTCTTACGATGGCTCCTCGGTAAAATTTCTATCCCTTCCTAAACTTTATTCCAATTTATGATGCTTGTTTATTTCTTAGTGTAATATTAGTTTGAAATTTAGGAAGCATTCTAAATCTGGTGCTGGGCCCTCTACACCTAGCATTGACCCTAGGTTTCCCACCGACGAACTTAGGATTAAGTTTATGTCAACAAATTACATGGCCATTAGAACCAAGTGTATAGATAGAGCGTTCTTTCTACGCTCTTGTATTCCAGTCTCCGAGGCTATAAACCACTATAGGTTGCGAAACCTTGTTGAGTGCACCAGCCCAATAAACATAAGTTTATGTGTCGAATTTTACAACAACCTAGTAAAAATAGACGACTTCTCCTATACCACTAGGGCAGCTGGCACGGATATCACATTATCTCCCACTACCATTCGTGAGTTTCTAGGGTTACGAGAGTCACCCTGCACCTTTTTATGCTATCCTCCCAGGGAGCTACCTTTTGGAGATCCCTACTCACATATTACCCTCGATACGATCTATTCGTATTTCTTTGAGGACCAGCGTGATCCCACTGAGACCCAGTTTAGGTCAGTTACCCTTAGAGTTCAGGACTACGCCCTTTATAGGGTTCTAGTGCTTTGTATTCTACCGCTGACCACTCACGACATTGCGATGATGCGTCCATTTCACTCCTTTCTTCTCTATGCCCTGTGTCATAGGTTAGACATAGACATCAGCCTACACATCTTTTCAACTATTATTTACGCAGCTGGATACGTGACCAGCAGACGAGTACATATGCCTTACTGTCACATTCTGACAGCTTACATGTCCTCCTTGCACATTGATGTCACCAGAGGTGACATCCGCCACATGACTGAGTTTGACATCATAGGAGCCAAGAACTTTTCCCTAGCAAATATCCATATAGACGATGAGGGTACCATGTCCTGGCGAAGGGGGGCACAGCACCAGCAGGCGGGGGAGGCAGAGCAAGATGAGTTCATGTTGGCACTATTTCCTGAGGAGGCTGCTCCTGCCCCACCACCACCTCGAGCACCACACCCAGCTCCCCGCACTCTAGCTGATCGAGTTTCCGGACTAGAGAGGGCTATGTCGAGTCTCCAGAACGAGAGCTCCGAGTTTCATCAGGCCATGCGGCGAGAGGTCTCCGATCTTCGACGAGAGGTCCGACAGGAGGTCTCCGACTTACGACGAGACGTACGGCAAGAGCTTTCCGACCTGCGCCGAGATCTACGAGAGGACGATCGGGCTCATCACACTGAGCTCCTGACACTACTCCGGTCGCTGGGTTCCGGACCACCTCCCTCATCATCTCAGTAGCTCGACTGTAGCTCTATTATGACTCTAGTACAGCATGTAGCAGCATGTAGCAGCTCTAATATGACTCTTTTATCTATGTCGACTTTTTACTTCAGACTTGATTGATCATACCTTAATCTAATAGATTAGTCTTTTAATCACATTTTTGAAATTCTAGGCAAAACTTTGATTTTTCAAAATCACTACTTTACTAGACTTTCAAAAGTTGGATTTAGCCTAGGATTTCCCCTAGAAATCATGTTCCCCCAGGACTCAGCCAGAGCATCTCACAAACACCTAGGTATACCTTGATTGTGTTTGTAAAACATAGAACGGAGTGAGATGCATAGGGTACAGCCTGGACTCAAGAATGCTTATCTTGGTGCATCAATATGAGTCTGGGCGTTAAATACGTGATTAACAGTAATCAAATCAAGTCTTCCAGCCTTAGTCAACTCTAACTGGATCATTTGACTTGACTTGACTAACCAAGTGAACACTGTTGCTCTCTAGGTAATTAGCAAGTAGCTAAACGGTTAGACGTTGGTGAAGGAAATAATAACTTTAAGCATGTCTGTACTTAAGGGATCTGACACCTGATCAAAACAAATCATGACTCATGCTTGGTCTTTAGGGCTCTGATACCTTACTAAAACAAAATGACAAGCTATTAAACATTAAGGTTATCGCTTCTCCTTTGCCTTAAGTATTCTTGAAATTCATTTCAAAAACATGCCTTAAGCAGCTTTTCAAAAACTTTCTCCAAATTTAAAACTTTCAAGTGTCCTCTATTTTGAAATTTTTTTTGGAATTTTAGTTAAGCTAAAACTTTTCGAAGATTCGTTAAGTTAAAAATTGTTTTTCTTAGAAAAATCCTTAAAATTTGAAAAAAAAATTTTAAGCTGCAATTAACTTCTTTAAGTTGAATATTTTCCTTGGAAATTTTCTTTAAAAACCTGAATATTTTTTTTTCCGAAAATTTCTGAAATTGAAAATTGTGTTTTGAAAATTTGTTTGTGAAAATTTTGGAAACTCCTCAAAATACACTAAGTTAAAAAGAGCTCCTTTTTGCTATATCACAAAATCTCTTCGAGCAAAATCAATTTTAAAAAATGTTGCTATTCTAAGGTGTTGCCTTTCACTTACTCCTTGCCTAAGTTAAAATGTTTTCTGCTAAATTCTGTCTTGAAAAGTTAAGTTTTTCAAAACTAGCTCATTTTTGATATATGGCAAAGGGGAAGAGTAGAGAAATTCAAAGAAAATATTTTAAAGGGAGCTTGTATTAAGGGGGAGCTACGGCTATTAGTAAAAAATTCAAAGAGAATAACTTATATTAAGGGGGAGCTATGTTTATGCTTATCTTGCTTATCTTGTTTCTTGTGCTTATACATAACTGCATATTTTTTACTTAACATTAAATTTCGATTGCCATTATCAAAAAGGGGGAGATTGTTGGTGCAGGAAGCATCCGACGATCGAACCTTAGTTTTGATAATGGCAAAGGATTCAAAGTTAAGTTAGTGTGTGATCTAACATGTTTGAATGAATGTTTCAGGGAAGTCCTAGCTGCGATTAGGCAGGTGAAAAACCCTAAGGGGTGGTAACCTTAGGTCCTAGGGGACGGTAACCCTAGGTGGAGGAAAACCCTAAGGGGCGGTAACCTTAGGTCCTAGGGGGCGGTAACCCTAGGTGGAGAAAACCCCTAGGGGGCGGTAACCCTAGGTCCTAGGGGGTGGTAACCCTAGGCAAAAAGTCCAGTCGGTCTGGAGGACCGGACTGGCATCAGGTAAATCTCCTGAGTGGACTAGGTGAGGACGCGTTCCCCGTAGAGGGAACAGTAGGCGTCGGGTCGACCTAGGATTTCCGGTTGGAAATCCGAAGTCAGACTCGGACAGTCCGAAGACTGTCAACTCTTTTTCACTTATGAATTATCAGATTCTAACATTGTCTTGCAGGGTATGCAATTGCTCAGACTAACCTTGTTTTGCAGAAGAAGCGGCTCCTAGAAAAAGGAGGTCCGGGCGCCCGGGATGGATCCGGGCGCCCGGAGGTCTGGGCGCCCGGGACCAACTTTTATCCCCTGCGCGACTTCGCGACGTGGAGCAACCTGGTTTGCTGGCCACGTCACGCTCCAGGCGCCCGGAACCTCATATAAAAGGAGGGTTGAGGTGCAGCTTTAAACACAACAATCTTCTAAGCATTCTCCGTGCGACAAGCTGCTAACGTCTCGACTCAGAAGTGTTGCAACGACAATCCGAAGCTTCAGTTTTATTCCTTTTATTGTCGGTACAATATTCTTTTCTGCTTAAAATTATACTTAGCGTGTAATAACTTTTACGAATTATAGTTGTTGCCCACCGGAAGCGATCAAGGATCGCGGGCCTTCGAGTATGAGTCGTCACAGGCTCCGAACGAAGTAAATCCTTCGTGTCCACTTTATTTACTTTCCGCTGCGTTATTTCTGAACAAGCTTTTACGATTTCGAAAAACGAAATAGCCACGAGCGCTATTCACCCCCCGTCTAGCGCTTTCGATCCATCAAGTACATGATTATATCTGTTTATATATTGATTAGATAGTATTTAGTTGCTTATCTTAAATCTATTTATATTATCTCTTGAGCTTAACCTTGTATTGCTTGACCTTAGAGATGATCCATTTTATATCTATGTAGTCTCATGATTCTACATGCTTTATTTTTTATATATGTATGATTTCACCATAGCATAATGTAGGATATTAAGTATCCTGCTAGACCCCCCGTTAATGATTTGAGCTTGTACTTATTGTTAGTCAAATCATACTGTAGTGTAGAATAACAAGTATCATACTAGACACTTGTTTGTTATTTAGACTCATGACTATATGCTAGTGAGGTTAGAACGAGGTGTTGTTATAGAGTGTTATATTGGATATGATTATTCATTTTCTGATTATCATTACCTTATTATATTCTGACAACAATTTTCTCCTATTTATAGTTGAGAGAGTCGTCAGCGATCATGATACATATGACTGACCACATGACCATCCATGGTAGAATGTTTCTCCCGCAATCCTTAGCTAGATAGCTACACGTCCTATTTTCCCACTAGACAAGATAGTGATAGTGTGAGTTCTCCCATAGATAGTGACATTTATACTCTCTGATTATCCACTAGACTAGATAGTGGTAACATAATTTTACCCATAGTTAGTAGCTAAGGAGCTAGATAGCTATGTTATCCTGTCTACCCACTAGACCAAATAGTGGTAGCATGAGTTTGCTCGTAGACAGTGACTTTGACTGTTCACTAGACCAGATAGTGGTAGCATGAGTTTGCGAGCAGTCAGGACTTGATATATATATTTGTTATGTGTTTGCTTTGTACAGGTGATTTATTGGTTATACCTAGTGGAGCGGGTTAGTCATGGGTTACGCTGTTGGTTAGGATTTATTAATGTCTTCTAATGTTCATCATTTGAATTGCTTATAAATTTGCTTAATTTGTTGACCGCATAGGTAATATCTAGATATGTGCAGTTAGTGGTATATTTTAAACTATCAATTATCCTCGAATATGCCAATTGGGATACGAGTTCACCATGGTTCTTAGCCAAATGTAAGCTTAAGTCCATCAATGTTTTTGCAGAAGAAAGATCATATGCATTAAATTTTCTTAGCACTATCTTAATATAATGAGATTGCCAAAAGACAATTTCTTCTAATGTCTTAGTGATATTAATCCCGAGTATAACATTCGTTATACTATCTTTCATATCAAAGTTTTGGTCAACATCTTCTTAGTAATTATGATTATATCATGATGAGTATATCGTCTACATATAAACAGATGGTGATAAATGAGTCAAACGTACCTTTGATATATATGCATTTGTCGCACTCGTTTATTTTAAATCCATTTGACATCATAGTTTTCTCAAATTTCTCATGTCAATGTTTTATGTTTGTTTTAGTCCATATAGTGACTTTATGAGTCTGCACACCTTATTTTCTTATCTTGGAGCCACAAATCCTTTAAGTTGCTCCATATATATTTTTTCCTCTAATTCACCATTTAGAAAGATTATTTTCATATCATTTGAAGTATCTCATGGTTATATATTGCAACAAGAATAATGAGTATTCAAATTGATGTGATCCTTGTTACTGGTGAATATGCATCAAAGAAGTTAAGACCTCTTTTGTTTGAATCTTTTTGTCATTAGTCTTACCTTGTACTTATCAATAGTATCATCAGCCTTATATTTCTTCTTTAGGATCTATTTACATCCTAAATGCTTGGTTCCTAGTGAAATATCCATCAATTCCCAAGTATATTTTTACATGATTAAATTTATTTCACTATTGATATTTTTTTCTAAAAAGGAGCCTCGGAATTTGATAAGACTTTACTTATTACCATTGGTTCATTTTCCAACACATAATCAAAAAATTAGGACTAAATAATTTTACTATTTTAGCTCTCTTACAACATCTTGGTTCTTCATTGTTTCTAAGATTATCTATATTTGCAGTTTTAGGAGTTCTTTTATTTGAACTTTCTTTTTTCCTCTCTTTATAAGGAAAGATATCTTCACAAAATATAATATTCCTTGATTCCATTGTTGTACCAACATGTACATCAAGATTTGTTGATTTATGCACTAAAAATCAATATGCCCTAATATTATTAGCATATCTAATAAAAATATAATTGATTATCTTTGGTCCTATCTTTGATTACTTTATCTTAAATACTTCTACTTTAGCTGAACACCCTCATACTTTCAGATATTTATAGGAAGACTTATAACCCTTCCATAACTCATAAAGAGCTTTTTGTGTGATATTTAATTAAGAATTTGATTTGCCAATAAAAGCCTCCCCCTATAAATTCTGAGGTATGCCCGAGCTTATCAACATAAAATTTATCATTTCTTTAAGAGTTTGATTATAATGCTCAACAATCTCATTTGACTGAGGAGAGTAAGGAGCTATTGTTTGATGAATAATGTCAAATTCTACACAAAATTTATCAAATGGATCATCATATTTTCCTCTTCGATCACTTCAAATTTTTTTAATTCATTGACCAATTTGATTTTCAACTTCATTCTTATACTTTTTGAATGCTTCCAAGACTTCATCTTTGTCTTTCAATAGATACACATAACAATATTTAATATAGTCATCAATAAAAGTAATAAAGTATTTTTTTCCTTCTCTAGTTTATATAAATTTTAAATCACATATGTTATTAACTCTAGAGGGGTCATGTTTCTTTTCATTGAATGAAAAGTTAACTTTATCATTTTAGCTTTAACACATATTTCATATTTACTTATTGGATCAATATTAAATATTGACAATAAATTTAAATTTACAAGTCATCGTAAAGTGTTATAATTTATATGTCGAAATCTAACATGTCATAAAGTAGAACACTTGATCAAATAAGTAGAATTTATAATTTTATTTCCATTGAAGTCACGGTATACAACTATTACATTCATTTTGAATAGATCATTTTTCATGTACCCTCTGCTTATGAATTAATCATTTTTTATCAATACATATTTATTGGACTCAAATACTAGCCTGAAACCAACTTTAACAAGAGCCAACCCTGACACTAGATTCTTTCAGATGTTGGGAACATGAAACACATTAATTAATGTCACTTCTTTGCCTGACATCATACTCAATACCACCTTGCCAATACCAATAATGTTGGAAGTTATATAATTGCCCATGATTAATTTTCTTCCATTGATAGGAATATAAGTTGAAAACTTAGTCTTGTCAAAGTAAATGTGGCATGTAACACCACTATCAACCCACCACTGTCTTGGATTGTCCACCAAGTTGGCTTCAAATACAATAACAGTCAAGTCTAATTCTAACATATCTATTGACACAGACTTATCTTCGATCTCATGTATACTTGAATGACTTTCTTTGGACATCAGTGGTTTTTGACCTTGTGATTCAGTTTGCAACAGTTGTAGTATGTTCCTTGAAACTTCTTGGTCTTCCCTTGGCTTTGCCTTTTGCTGAGATACTTTCTCTTCTTGTTAATATTTGGTTCTATCAGATTTTCCTTTGCAAATATAAACATTTTTGTTGATTTTGATTGCTTGTGATTATTTTCTTTAATCCATAGTCATATAATCAGATCCTAAAATCCTATTTCCTTTAGCTTGTACTTTAGATAATTTTTAAACTCCCTCTATAAAGGTAGGAGATTCTTGCTTATCGTGACTGTTACGCTTCCGCAAGTGCACGAATTCGTCGTCAGTAATAAGATTATCGATCCCACGAAGAGTGGCTATAAACACTAGCAATGGTTCACCTAAGATTAGCTAAACTATCTATGGTTGTGAGTTATCTAAAGAAAAGAGAATAAAAAGCAGAAACGAGGACTAGTGAAGAGAGAGAGAGTAATTTACTTAGTTATGACGAGTTCTAAGAGTTCAGTTTCATCGTGGTGGTATTGATGTATCACATTCTTTCCTTTACTCATTGTCTATTAACATGCATTCGCCGGAAGCTAAAGTATCAATTCTTAGGTACCAAATAAAGAAGATCCCTATGAAATCCTGTTACGGTTAACCCCTATCACTAGGGCGCCTCGGTAGATCACAAGGACACTACTATAATTGGTGTCACTAAGGATAGAGATAAGGAGCTTAGTTTGGTCTCTTATTTCCTTGTGGAGGAGTTGTCTCTCCTTTCAAGGAAGTACCCTAGATGTCCGTGAACGGGTTATCCCTGTCACTATGACCCCACGGGTGTACGATCTAGGATATTCTCTCTACGAGATAGGTAATTCCTACACAATCAATTAACATGATATAGAGATCGAGTAGTCGAAACAAAGCAAGCGAAATCATCCAATGAAATAGAGGCAAAAGTATGAGTCTTACATCAAACCAATCCACAACTACTCCCTCATCCTAGAACAAAGATTCTACTCCATAGACACTAGAGAAAACCCCAAAGATATAATATTAAGCATACAATTCTCAAACAAAAAGAGAGAAAGAGAAAAGATGCTTATCCAACGACGACGTGTGATCTTCGGATCCAATCTTTTGCTTCTAGAGTTGATGTGGTGATAAAGGATCATTGGACGGATGTCCTGGACAGCGTAGAACAACACCAAGTCGATTCTCTTCCTGACGGCTCGCTTCCCGGCTCTCCCCCCTTGAGGAAAAGGGTTAAAACCCTTTTATAGGCTAGGGCGCGGCTACGGCGGCACGACCGTGCCTTTTCTTGTCTCTGGCTGCGCTGCACGGTCATGCCAATTGGCACGGCCGTGTGAACCTGGGGCTCGGCTCTGGGGACACGGTCGTGCAAGATTGCACGGTCGTGTACTACTTAGCTTCGGTCATGAGGGGCACGACCGTGCAAGTATGCATAGCGATGTACTGATCTACCTCTGGGTTGGTCGCATGGCCATGCAAGGTTGCACAGCCGTGCACTTTCCTTCTCCTGTTTGGCCGCACAGTCGTGCGAGGTTGCACGATCGTATTCTTTGGCTCGTTCCGGTGCGTTGACAATCGCTGTTTTTGCTCTGAAAGTTGTCCCTGTCAACATAAAACTAAAAAAAGAGTAGATATCCGAATAAAAAAATATATATGATGAATACATGATAAAAGAGGTGATCATACGAAGAATATGTACGTATAAAGCAAGTGAGTGTGTGTTAAAAACGTGCATAAACTATCATAATATTTACGCACATCATACCTCCAGACTTGAACCTTTGCTTGTCCTCAAGCAAAACGCTACAAACTATGTTCATGAGCGCCTGACAATGTTTCATAATCCCTAGTGCATTAGCTTAACTCTATCAACTAGTTTCATTAATAAGCATGATTGTGGAATTAACTAAGTATGACCTAAGCATAAGTTCTTTGTACTCGGTGCAATAAGTAGCTCAAACTCTTCAAGTTTTAATTTTCTGTCCTAGTTAAGTCGTCATACAATTGAGTTCCTAATGTTCCCGGTGATAGGCACTTACCTACCACATACTTGGTTCGTTTTCCTTAATTTACACAAGGTCTCAAAGGATACTACTCGGAATCAAGAGAAACATAACATTCATTTCTCTAGTATTCTAACTCAGTTTCAAAGGGGTGAATTGTTAGTTTCCACTCACGATAATTATTTTTTTATTCCTTATTCATTTATTATTATTATTATTATTATTATATATATATATATATATCTAATTTGGGATTTAGATTTTTCTAAATGAGCTTCCATGAACCGAGGTCATCCAGTAACCAAAATATAAATAAGAAATCACCATGGGAACAAAAGTACTAAACAATTTGGATGAATCATAACTATTCCAAAAATATTTCTACTATTCAAGGTTAAGTACTTAAGTGTAGTGAAAATAAGATTCTTAAGGTTAGGCCAAAACTTATACCAAACTCCATACAATACTTAGCTTATTTCATGCTACTAAAGATAGAGAAAGGAGATACACCAAACATACTAACACACAACACATGAACTAAGAAGATACTAGTCATTTTACTGTCGGACAAGTAGCAGAAAAAGTAGAAAGTTTGATGTTCTTAAATATGCCTCAAAATTAGAAATATGAAACTCATAAAATGCGAATAAACAAAGCAAACTAATAAAATATGCAAAACAAAATAAAATGCAGAAAGAAAAGAAAACTCGACTTGACTCAGGTTGTGCAAACAGACACAACACCCCCCCTCTCCCGACTTAAACATTTCATCGTCCCGATGAAATCAATACGGTGGCGGGGTGGGGGATAAGGGGGTCCTCGATGTGTGCCAGGGGAAAATCTTGGCATACCAGGAAGATGACCAAGGTGTTGATGATATTAATAAAGGGCATCTACTTGTTGTCTAGTGATATTCATATCATCCATAAAATTTCTCATTATTTCCTGGTCAACCTCATAATCCTAAACGAACCCTGTCACCTGACTATGGAAGTCCCTAGTAAACTAAAAATGGTCCAGTACCTCCTTAAACTGGTCGTCAGATAACTTGAAATGACCAACAATTATTGTTGGGTATTTTGCTTCTCATGAAGGGAGTCTAAGGAGGCACGGAAGTCAGAAAAATCAAACCTAGAGGGTCTCGTGCCATAGGTAAAAGAGTGCCTAGGAGGTTCTGGATGTCCGGAAGGCTGCGGGAATCCTAATGACAAGGGATCTTGGTGGTACTCGATTTCTTTTATAATGGAGGGTACAGTCTCAGGGTGTAAATCAGTAATCTCCCAGTTCGTGGGGTTGCGAACTGAAGTGCGCTCGGGGCAAGGAAGGGGTAATGGAAAACCATTGTTCCTAGGGAAGACAAACTCATTCTCATCCCGACAAATCATCTTCATAGCAAGACAAGAATCGATATCGATCTTGTCATTACCATGAATCACCTCTAATCTATCAAGCTCACAACCCAGATTGAATGCTATTTGGGTGATCAATCCACCAAACACTATCTTCTCCGAAGATATCTTAGCTGCCCTCAACAAAGTTTGTAAAAAATGAAATCCGAAATCAAAATCTACTTTATTCAACATCGCCCAAATAGAATAGAGTTCTACCTTTCTAACCACCCCAATACTCTCTACTCGACCAAAGATCGTTTTGCTCATCACTCGGTGAAGGTATCTAAAGGTCGGGTTTTGCATGCAGGATGCCTTGGCTCTAGAGGGTTCATAAGGGTATTTTGATCCGGTTATTGACGTTCAAAATTCATTCTATTTCATTTCATCATCAAATCCACGGGCACCACCAATGGGTAAACCAAAACAATTATTAAAATCACTAAAAGTCCACCGAACTTCTTTATTCATTATCCTAAAAGTTATTACCCCTACGTAGTCATCCTTAGAAGAAAATTTAACATCAATCGAGCCAAAAAAATTCAAGGACTAGACGGGAGTAAGTCGGTGCATGAGCGTGCATAATATCATTCCAATTTAAAGAACTAATCACCCAATCTAATCATCCCTAATTCCTTGCATATCCATAGTAATGTGTTCCATATACTTAGTGCATATAATTTTTCTAGCGACAAGGATATCATATCTAGCTTTTTGTTCATGATTTCTAAAAATTGAACTTGTTTTCATTACATTCGTTGCGTGCCACCCTTTTTCCTTTGCTTTTTGAAGAAGAAGTCTTCCCTTTGTCTTTATTGCCCCCGGCGCATCTCCTTCGCCAGATCCACTGCTTCCTCAATAAAGTCTCTTCAAGATCTATGACATGATGTGCAAGGTTTTGAGGAATTTCTTGTGGAGATGGGTCTTGAGGATGGGAGAGGAGGAGAAGGAGGGAAAAGTAGGGAAGTTACTTCTCTCTTTCCAGATTTGTTGCTTGAAGAAGTGTTAGATCTAGATAGAGATCTAAGCAAAAATGAGCTCTAGAGGTGGGAATTAGGGTTTGATGAGGTGTAGTGGGGAGGAGAAGACTTTTTGGGAGAGAAGGAGATGGAAATTAGGGTTTTTGTAGGAGTAGGCGGCGCACACGGGTAAGGGCACAGTCGTGTCTTATAGATACGGTCGGGTTAGGTGGCATTCTGCACGACCGTGCTGATTGGAACGACCTCCTCTTTTCTCTCCTCGGTTAAAGTCGCACAGTCGTGCCAATTGGCACGACCAGTTTCTCCTTCTTCTCTACATATGTCGCACGGTCATGCCAATTGGCACGGCCTGAGTCTTCTCCCTCTCTGGCATTCTCGCACGGCCGTGCCGATTGGCACGGCCCGTGTTCTTCTCTTCTCTGCATAGGCCACACGGCCGTGCAAGGTTGCACGGCCCTTGGCTTTCGTCCCTCTATTGGCTTCGCACGACCGTGTGGGGTCACACGGCTGACTCATTTAAGCTCACGGTGACTCACCTTTCGCCATTTTGGTTCCTCTGATGCCCCCACACCCATGAAATGCTCACGACCAGCTTATGGAGGCTCTGCACATCCTGAAAATGAATACTAAAAAAAATAAAGAAATAATAAAAATACTCAACTCGAACTTACTAATAAAATGATAAGCTAAAATGAAAACCCTTAGGTTGCCTCCCAAGAAGCTATTGTTTTAGGTCTTTAGCTCTACCTCGTTTCAGTTAATGTGGACTAAACCCGTGGAAGCACGGCTCTCCTCCTAGGGTTAATGCTCCAGTCTGCGCCTTTAGTTTCGCTTGTGCAGGACAGATGTACTTCTTATTGCTTGCTGGAGGGGATCTCTCTTGGAAACTGCACTCCTCAACTTTGTATGTTCATCTTGCTCGAATTTCCCTGAGAAGAGGGGTCGCAGATAGAGAAATCTGATAAATCAAATTCAATCCTTTCTTTGCCGATCTCCAAGGATAACTTGTGACTTTTCACATCAATGAGGGCTCCAGCTGTGGCAAGAAATGGTCTTCCAAGGATGATCGGTATCTTGGGATCCTCCTCCATATCCAGGATAATGAAATCTGTGGGAATGATATATCCACCCACTTCTACTGACACGTCTTCCACTATTCCCATTGGGTATCTACATGAATGGTCAGCTAATTGCAGTGTCATAGTAGTCAGTTTAATGTTCTGGAGTCCTAGCTTCTTACATAAAGAGTACGAAAGTAGGCTAACATTGGCTCCCAAGTCGCAGAAAGTTCTTTGTATAAGTTCAGAACCAATTTTACAAGGTATGAAAAAACTCCCTGTGTCCTAAAGTTTTGATGGAATATTTGCCATAAGTAGAGTGCTGCAATTCTCTGTTAATGCTACGGTCTCGAAGTTGCCCTTTTGCCTCCTGTTGGATAAAATTCCCTTTAAGAACTTTGTAAACTTCGGCATTTGGTGCAGTGCGTCTATCAGTGGTACTTCTATACAAATTTCCTTAATCTTCTTCAGGAATCGGTTGAACTCTTCATCCTTCTGGGATGTTATCAGTTTCTGAGGGAAAGGAATCGTTTGACTTTATGGGGGAATTTGAAGAGTCCCTTCAACTTTCTTGGTGACCTCCTCTCCATCCCTGTTCTAGATCTGATTGGGCATTAGGGGAGAGGGCTCTTCCCCTAAGTCAGGTCCTTTTTGAGTAATGATTTGGGGGTCTCCCACAGTTTGTCCACTCCTCAGCTCGATGTGGTTGCAGTGTTCCACTGGGTTTATATCTGGCTTTCCTGGAAATGTTCCCTATGCTCTTGTGAAGGATTGGGATATCTGAGCTATCTGGCTGTCTTGCATCTTTTGGTGTTTCTCAGAATTTTTCATTCTTTGAGTCAACAGCTTAATCTTATTCTTCATCTCTTTTTGCTCTGAGAGAGATTCCTCTAGCATCTTTTCAATTCTAGATAATTGTGAAGGTTACTGTTGTTGATAAGTCTGTTGTCCAGATGAGTAGCTCTGCTGCCCAGGTGAGTAGCTCTGTTGTCCAGGTTGATAGCTTTGTTTTGCTGGCCCTTGGTCCTGATTGTTCCGGTATGAGAAATTCGGGTGATTCCTCCATCTTGGATTGTATGTGTTGGAGTACGGATTATTTTGTCTTTGGTTGTAGCTGACTATCACATCGCACTGCTCAAGTTGGTTTATCTGTGCTTATATTAGCCCTACGAGGCAAGTATCTTTAGCATGATCCGTACTTCCGCAAGTTTCGTAAACACAAACTATTGCATTGGTCATGTTGTTGTTATTTCCCATCGCCTCAAACTTCTTGGTCAGAGCGTCCAGTTTTGTAGACATGAGTGTGACTGCATTTACGTCGAATTTTCCTGACGTCTTTATTGGATTCCCTGAGAAAGAACCACCAGATCTTTTAGTTGCCCACTGATGGTGGTTATGTGCCACATTTTCTATGATCTTTTCGGCTTCATCAAGGCTCTTGTTCATTAGCACTCCTCTTGCTGCAGAGTCGGGGGATACCTTTATGTGATAGTTGATTCCATTGTAGAAGGTGTGTAGAACCAACCATTTCTCAAGGCCATGATGGGGGCACTGCCTCAGCATACTTTTGAATCTATCCCAGGCTTCAAATAATGATTCTGAGTCAATCTGTTTGAAGCTAGCGATCAAGTTCCTCATGTGGGCAGTTTTGCTCGGTGGGTAGAACTTGTCTAGAAATTTCTGCTCACATTGCTCCCAAGATGATATGTTGTTTGTTGGAAGGGAATTTAGCCACTGCTTGGCTCTGTCTTTCAGGGAAAATCCGAAAAGAAACAATCTCACTGATTCTGGAGGAACTCCATTCACTTTCATAGTACTGCATATCTCGTAGAAAAGCTCTAAGTGATGGTTTGGATCATCGTGCGGTACTCCTTCGAATTGATTCTGCTGAACCATGTGGATCACTGTAAGCTTGATTTCAAAATTGTTGGTTTCAATTGGCGGTCGAGTGATACTAGACCGAACCCCTAGTGCATAAGGTGCTACATAATCCTTCAATAGTTTGTCAATCATCTCTGAAGATTCTTGTGCTGCCTGAAATGCTTTCTGTAGGTTTCTTCTTCTCAGGAAAGTCCTATCAATCTCTGGATCGAACGATAGAAGTTGTCCTGAAAGATTAGCTCTACGCATGCAAAAACAAGATATGGAATAAAATGCAGAAAATAAAGGAAAATAAAAATAGAATTATTTATCTCTAAAATGCAGAATGTTAAGAAAAAGGAAAAATAAAGGAAAAACTAAGTCTAGTCTAATCTAATTGATTCTTGCTAATGTTATAGACGCAGCCCCCGACAACGGTGCCAAAAACTTGTTATGTTTCCGTAAGTGCACGGATTCGTCGTTAGTAATAAGATTATCGATCTCACGAGAACTGGTTATAAGCGTTAGCAATAGTTCACCTAATATTAGCTAAACTATCGATGGTTGTGAGTTATCTAAAGAAAAGAGAATAAGAAGCGGAAACGAGGACTAGTGAAGAGAGAGTAATTTACTTGGTTATGACGAGTTCTACAAGTTTGGTTTCATTGTGGTGGTATTAATGTATCAAATTCTTTTCTTTACTCATTATCTATCAACATGCATTTGCCGAAAGCTGAAGTATCTATTCTTAGGTATTAAATAAAGAAGATCCCTATGAAATCCTGTTACGTTTAACCCCTGTCACTAGGGCGTCTCGGTAGATCACAAGGACACTACTCTAATTAGTGTCACTAAGGATAGAGATAAGGAGCTTAGTTTGGTCTCTTATTTCCTTGTGGAGGAGTTGTCTCTCCTTTCAAGGAAGTACCCTAGATATCCGTGAACGGGTTACCCCTGTCACTAGGACCCCTCGGGTGTACGATCTAGGATGTTCTCTCTATGAGATAGACAATTCCTACACAATTAATTAACACGATATAGAGATCGAGTAGTCGAAACAAAGCACGCGAAATCATCCAATGAAATAGAGGCAAAAGTATGAGTCTTACATCAAACCAATCCACAACTACTCCCTCATCCTAGAACAAAGATTCTACTCCATAGACGCCGGAGAAAAACCCAAAGACATAATATTAAGCATACAATTCTCAAACAAGAAGATAGAAAGAGAAAAGACGCTTATCCAACGACGACGTGTGAACTTTGGATCCAATCTTTTGCTTTTAGAGTTGATGTGGTGATAAAGGATCGCTGGGCGGATGTCCTGGACGGCGTAGAACAACACCAAGTCGATTCTCTTCCTAGCGGCTCGCTTCCCGGCTCTCCCCCCTTGAGGAAAAGGGTTAAAACCCTTTTATAGGCTAGGGCGCGGCTGCGGCGGCACGACCATGTAAGGATGGCACGACCGTGCCCTTTCTTGTCTCTGGCTACGCTGCACGATCATGCCAATTGGCACGGCCGTGTGAACCTGGGGCTCAACTCTGGGGACACGGCCGTGCAGGATTGCACGGTCGTGTACTACTTGGCTTCGGTCATGAGGGGCACGACCGTGCAAGTATGCATGGCGATGTACCGATCTGCCTCTAGGTTGGCCGCATGGCCGTGCAAGGTTGCACAGCCGTGCACTTTCCTTCTCCTGTCTGGCCACACGGTCGTGCGAAGTTGCACGATCGTATTCTCTGGCTCGTTCCGGTGCGTCGACAATCGCTGTTTTTGCTCCGAAAGTTGTCCCTATCAACACAAAACCAAAAAAAGAACAGATATCCAAACAAAAGAATATATATGATGAATACATGATAAAAGAGGTGATTATACAAAGAATATGTACGTATAAAGCAAGTGAATGTGCGTTAAAAACATGCATAAACTATCATAATATTTACGCACATCAGTGACAACTTGAAAGGACTTATTTATTGGCATGCCTTCGACATGCAGATTATGTAGGATCAACTACAACTCTTGCACTTGAGTCGTTACGATTTTGAAATCAATTATCTTTAAGTGCAAGAATTTGCCGACAGTAAATTTCTTCAGTCTGACATCTTCTATTTTATACTTCCTTTCGAGAGATTCTCATAACTCCTTTGTAGTTGACATTGGATTATGCACGTTGTATAACATGTTGTCCAAGCCATTAAAGACATAATTTCGATATAAGAAGTCACTATGTCCCTAAGCATCATATGTTGCCCTCTTATCTATATTAGACTAATCTTGAGACATGGAGGGGGCATCTTCACGGAGGAACCTCGTAAGGTTTAACGTGATTAGGTAAAATAGCATCTTTTACTATCACCTCTTGAAATTAGTATCTGTAAACTTCTCTGATTTCTCGCCATACACCGGTGGAAAAGGAGTTGTCGATGATGAATCTATCAAGATTGCACGAAAATTCATCTTAAAATTATTGGATCTGGTGGTGATGGTACAATCTGAGTGTGGATAGAATGATGGTATAACACTGCTTAGGCGAAGTCGATGTTAGAATTGGATTTTATCTTTTTAAGATGAATTTGTACTCACGGAATACGACAATCGTCTCTCAAGATATAACAACTTTATCTTACGAGAGCAGCACTGTAAATCGTAATACATCTAAACTAAAAAAAAATTCTCAAACTCTCCAAATGTAAGTATAGAATACAGTACTTACTTTGCTTTGAGTTGAAATGAATGAAATAACAAAGGGAGGTGGGCTTATTTATACTTCATAAAGGATTAGAAGAACTTGATTCAATTAAATCTCATTTGCAATGTTGAATTGGATGACCCCTTTCTAAAAAATACAAGGTCTCTTGAAATATTTTATATTTTGAATTATATTAAGTCATTCAAACAGACATTTATACATTCTCATTTGAATGTATCCGATTTATCCCTCTTATTCTAATCCAAATTAAGGTGGCGTTTGATTTAGATGTTTGAGAATGAGGAAATGGATTCATTCCCAAACCTTATGTTTGGTTGATGGAAATGGAATCAAGATTTTGGAATGAAATCCAAAAACTTGGGTATGGATGAAACTCACCTCCTCCCTTAGGTTTTGATGGAATGAGAATAAGAATTAGAATTAAGTTTTGGACGAAAATACCCTTAATATATTTATTCATTTTTTTTTCATTTCACTCTCTCTTCTTGTTCTCTCTCATAATACTTTTTCTCTCTTTATTCTATCATCATATTTTTCTCTCTCAACGTACGTTCTCTCTCCTTATTCTCTCTCATCACACATTTTATACCATTTTCTCTCTGTATTCTCTCTCATCACACACTCTTTCATTATTTTCTCTCTCTTCATTCTCTCCTATTTTTTCATCATACTTTCTCTCTTATCATTCTGTCTCTCTCCTCAATCTCTCTTACCATACTCTCTCTCCATATTTTATCTCATCATACTTTCTCTCTCTTAATTCTCTTCCATCACACTCTCTTTCTTTATTCTCTCTCATCACACATTCTCTATCATTTTCTCTCTGCATTCTCTCTCATCACAGACACACTCTCTCATTATTTTCTCTCTTTTCATTATCTCCTCATTTTTTCATCATACTTTCTCTCTCATCATACTTTCTCTCTCGTCAATCTCTCTTATCATACTCTCTCTCCATATTTTCTCTCATCACACTTTCTCTCTCTTCATTCTCTTCCATCACATTCTCTCTCCTCATTTTCTCTCATCATACTTTTTCTCTCTTCATTTTTTCCTATCACACTTTCTCTCTCATCACATTTTTTCATCATACTCTCTCCTCAATCTATCATTTTCTCTCATCACATTTTCTCTCTCTTCATTTTTTCCCATCATTCTGTCTCTCTCAACACACTTTCTCTCTCATCATACTTTTTCTCTTCTCAATCTCTCCTATCACACTTTCCCTCTCCTCATTTTTTCCCATCACACTTTTTCTCTCTTCATTTTTTCCATCACACTTTTTCTCTCATTATACTTTCTCTCTCATTATATGTTTATCTCACATTCAACTTTCTCTTCCATCTAATTTGTTCTCTTATTTTCCTCTATGGGTAAAAAAGGAAATTTAGGTTCATTCTGATTGAAAATATTCAACTAACCAAATATTATTTTTAAGAATGATACCCAAGTTCATACCCATTCTCATTCCATAATACTATAATAATTATTCTCATTTCAATTCCTAGGAAAAAACCAAACCATAATACTATAATAATTATTCTCATTTCAATTCCTAGGAAAAAACCAAACGTCACCTAAGTCATACCATTTATCAAGTGATGACTTTAATTTATCATTCGCATCTCAAACTAATTTGCCAACACTGTATTAACAAATTATGCGATGATCTCGAGTGATCAAACAGATTTAAAAGAGAAACCAGAGAACTCTTGAAGAAGCTCATCCGAGTTCTAGAAGCGATAGATTTGGCCAGTCAAATACATTTAATTATTTACTAGTTTATTCCAGGACGCAACCATGACCGCGATAAATCTGGCCACTGGCCCACCGCTACTGCCTGAAACAACACGTCGTTTAAGCCGGCAGTCTTTCCCCCTTTCTAGAAACAACTGCCAACGAATTCAACCTATTGCTAATTAATTGTAAGATTTCTAACCTTTAAAGGACTTGAATGCAAAATAATATTTGAAAAAATTTCCGGAATCGCCAGCCAAGGTTGGGGAATTCCTGGTAAATATCGAACTGAGGAGGACTGATTTGTATATATTTAATGTCAATGCATAGGGAAGAGGGACCTTTTTAACTTTCCCTCTGATTGTTCGCCGAGATCCCTGCGCCGGGCTCGATTCCTTTGGCTTGGGTCTTCTGGAGGACAGGAAGATCGGAGATGGGGCAGCAGTCGTTGATCTACAGCTTCGTGGCGCGGGGCACGCTGATTTTGGCAGAGTACACGGAGTTCCAGGGCAACTTCAGCACCATTGCCGCACAGTGCCTCCAGAAGCTCCCCGCCAGTAATAATCGTTTCACCTACAACTGTGACGGCCACACCTTCAATTACCTCGTTGAGGATGGATATAGTGAGTCTCTCTCCATATTGAAATTGCTTCCCTGTTTCTTTGATCCATCTGATCTGGTTTCTCGTGGTGGTCAGTCAAAGCGAAAGTGGCTATTTTTATTCGATTTAGTATTGAGTATTTTCCGGATTATTTTTCTGGATGTGTATGTTTCTCGGCTTTATTTTTCCTGATTCTTGGGTCTTTCTTGCACAATTCAGGATGATCTGTCGCTAGTTTTGGTTTGTCAATCGAGTCATGCAATTGCGTGGGCCGTGATGGATATTGTTGGATATCTCTTACAAGCAAGATTGCATAGAATTTTTCATAGTTAATCTGTCCTATTGGAACATTTATTTGATTGAAAAACGAATCAAAGGCACAGCTGCATACTATTCGTTGTTTTCTGCTTTCTCATAGGCTTCTCTAGGATAGAGACGAAGAGCAACGGATATTTGACGGATTTGGTAATTCCCCAAATTGGAAAAAAAAAAGTGTAAACAAGTGATAGAAATTCATTTTAGAAAGTGTATTTTCTTACAATGCAATCACAACCTCGAAAGACTTATCAACTCGCAGAGTATAATCCATGTTCCTCTTTACAAATTCTTCTACTTTCCAGGTTTTCAAAATGCATGTCCGTAATGACCTTGTATTTCTTGGATTCTAGCTTGTAATTCTCTATCAAAAAAGTGATATTTATCAGGTAGAATAAAGGAATCAGTTTTTTTTTTTTCTTTCAAGTTTACAGTTTGTAATATGGATACTTGTTTTTATGTGAAATTCAATACTACATCACCAAATAACATGTTATGTATGCTTATTTCTGATTGAGAATGACCAACTTTGGTATCCGAGGTGATGCCTTTGTATTGGATAATGGCTCCTTTTACATTAATTCAGATGTCCTAGTTTGCATAGATTGATCTGCTTCTAACCTAGGAAAGAGGAAATAGCTGTCAATGCACAGGGATGAATAGTTTGTCTAACTTAAAGCATCTTCCATTTAAAATAATGATTACAGATGTTCAATTGCTTCAAGCTGGAGCTAGAAATGGATTGGATTAGTATCTTCTCATGTTAACTTTTGTTGGATCCATCTCCCAAGAACCTCAAACCTACCTATTGTGATTGATACCAATCTACACCTGTTTTATATCCCTCAGTGTAATTATTTATTCTGGTGTCTACAGAATTAACCAGTGGAAGATAGTAAGCCAAGAACATTTATGAAAGATAATCAGCACTGGGCGAAAGGACAATAGGATAATTATTGCATTTTTTTATCTTTTTGTGCATCAACTACTTTTCCTATCAGGAAGTGTCGCCTGATATATAATTATCCTCATTGCAATACATTCCTGGTTCACTGTTGAACTTAGAAAAATAGTTTGTCTTCGTGATAAGGTAAAATATGGTATGGTGTTTCTATAACAGGGTTTCCACTTCCAGATTCAGTCTTGAACTTAGAAAAATAGATTCATGTTAGAGTTCTAAAAGATCATGTAAGGACCATCAAGTAAGATTCCTGGATGATATTTGATCCTGTCTGGAAGCTGAGAAAACGAACCTGCCGGTGTGACGTGTCTGGAAGGTTGACCGCATCCTCATGACCCGGGGGTGAGCTGTCCGCTGCGTTGACCAGATCGTCAGAAGTCCTCCTCCGGTCAACTGTACCTGTATCCAGCGACCGGGTTCCCCCGGTCTCTGGTACCTCGGTGCTCGAGGCGAATCCCACAGATGCATAAATATCCGGATAATAATAGAATATTGACTGAATGCAGAAAAGGTACGAGAACGTACCCTGGCCCAGGGGGGCGCCCTCGGATGGAGCAGTGAGCTGGTTCCGGTGAGGTGGATGAATGCAAGTCGGTCGGGCAGCCGAATCCGCGGGCGATAACTCGGAATCCAGTGCGGCATGGATCCAAAAGATGGCACGTAGGCCGGGATACCACAACGGCTCGCAGGCCGGAACTCGGCACGCAGGCCGGATAAGCCCAATAACCCACAATGATAATAATGATGCAAAAAGTAAAATACCTCGGCGCGATGGCCGGAATGACCCAACTAGTACCAAGCTGTGGCTACCTGGAAGGTGACGATATCTACTAAAGACGGCGGCTGAGGCCGCGGTAGAGGGCAGCGGTGGCTGCCGGCGGCGACTGTGGCCGCAGGAGAGGGCAGCGGTGGCTGCCGGCGGCGGCTGTGGCCGCGGGAGAGGGCAGCGGTGGCTGCCGGCGGCGGCTGTGGCCGCGGTAGAGGGCAGCGGTGGCTGCCGGCGGCGGCTGTGGCCGCGGCGAGAGGAGGAGAAGGAGAGGCGGAAGTCCGGTCCTTTGGCAGCGTCAGCCGGCGAGGAGGCCGGAGGCAGTGCTGACTGCGGGTGGCGGTGATAGAGGAACGCTCCTCCTCTTTCTCTCTCTCTCTCTCTCTCTGGCGGCGGAAACCCCCTTTCCTCTTCGAACCCGAGCCGCCGCCGCCTCCTCCTCTTTCTCTCGTGTCCTTCCCTTAATCCCCAAACAAAAAACCTAAAAAACCCCTTTTTACAAAAAAGCCCTCCCCCTTATATCTCTTTACCGGATCACAAGCCTCCCCTTCGAGTCTAGTCGAAGGAGGCGTGAGTCCGACTGACTGGACAGTCAATCGCAAAGAGCTGAACCGCTCTCGATGTCAAAGCCAAATCGCTGAATATAATATCCCTTGAGCAATCGCTATAATAATGGTGTCATAGGAGATGGTAACGATACAGAGCGGACCAAGTCTGTAATCGCACTGATGTTGAGTGTGCAGCCGCGAAGATACTGACCGGACGATCGAAGTGATGACGATCGGGTGGATAGACGATCAAGCGTGTGGCCGAACGGACGATCGGAAAGATGTCGATCGAGTGAGTAGATGGCGAGCGGACAATACCGAACGAGCGACAAAGAAAATGACGATCAGTCGCTCATGAAATGCTGGCCTGACATGCTGAATGAGCAGCATCGAGAATGGTCAACGAGCGAACATAAAATGCTGGACCGGCAGTCGAGTAGCGAGGAGTTGGCCATGCTGAACGAGCGGTTGGAATGATGCTGAACGAGCGATCGGAATGATGCCAATCGGATGGATAGATGTCGGACGGACGATGCCGCGCGTGCGACGGTGGTGACGTCGATCGGTCAGATAGATGCCGGGCGGACGATGCCGCGCGTGCGACCGTGGTGACGTCGATCGGTCAGATAGATGCTGGGCGGACGATGCCGCGCGTGCGACCGTGGTGACGTCGATCGGTCAGATAGATGCCGGGCCGCGGGGACTGCTCGACCCCGAACGGGGGAGATAGATGCTCGCGACGGCTACTCGACCCAAACGGGGGAGATAGGTGTATGATATACTGGTCCGATACACTGGTCCTCCCGGCCGAACGGCACGGGGGCCTTCGTCTTCGAGCTTGTGGCTCGGATATAAACCTCCCGGCCGAACGGCTCGGGGGCCTTCGTCTTCGAGCCCGTGGCTCGGATATAAACCTCCCGGCCGAACGGCTCGGGGGCCTTCGTCTTCGAGCCTGTGGCTCGGATATAAACCTCCCGGCCGAACGGCTCGGGGCCGCCGTCTTCGAGCCGTGGCTCGTATAAACCTCCCGGCGAGCGGCTCGGGGCGCCGTCTTGAGCACGTGGCTCGGATATAAACCTCCGGCCGCTCGGCTCGGGGTCTTCGCCGAGCCTGTGGCTCGGATATAAACCTCCGGCCGAGCGGCTCGGGGGCCTTGGCTCGAGCGTGGCTCGGATATAAACCTCCGGCCGATCGGCACGGGGCCCTTCGAGCCTGTGGCTCGGATATAAACCTCCGGCGAGCGGCTCGGGGCGCCGTCTTCGAGCACGTGGCTCGATATAAACCTCCCGATCGGCTCGGGGCCTTGATGATAACTCGACCCGAGCAGGAGAGAATATATGATATCTGGTCCGTGCGAGGTCTTGACCGGGAGGTTTATAGTCGCCGGCCCGACTCGCGACTCTTGGTCGATCGCCGGGAGGTTTATAGTCGCCGGTCCGACTTTCGATTTTTAACGACGGTGCTCGTCGGCGCGGATATTTATAGCCGGTCGGCGCGGCTCTCGATTTTTAACGGCGATGCTCGTCGGCGCGGATATTATAGCCGGTCGGCGCGGCTCTCGATTTTAACGGCGGTGCTCGTCGGTGGCGGATATTATAGCCGGTCGGTAGCGGCTCTCGATTTTAACGCGGTGCTCGTCGGTCTTGAGTGAGACTATATACGGCGAGCGGCTCGGGCCTTCACATCGGCCCGGCTCGAATACCATATACCCGGCGAGCGGCTCGGGTCTTCACATCGGCCGGGCTCGAATACCATACTCTGGCGAGCAGGCTCGGGTCTTCACATCGGCCGGCTCGAATACCGTAGCAGCTCGGGTCTTCACATCGGCTGGCTCGAATACCATCTCTGGCGAGCAGCTCGGGCTTTCACATCGGCAGGCTCGGATACCATCTCTGAGCAGCTCGGGCCTTCACATCGGCCGGGCTCGGATACCATACTCTGACAGCTCGGGCCTTCACATCAAGGCTCGGATACCATCTCTGGCCGAGCAGCTCGGGTCTTCACATCGGCCGGGCTCGAATACCATCTCTCCGAACGGCTCGGGCCTTCACATCGGCCCGGGCTCGGATACCATATCTCCGAGCAGCTCGGGCCTTCACATCGGCCCAGGGCTCGGATACCATATACAACGGCTCGGGCCTTCACATCGAGCGCTTGGCTCGCATATAATCCTCCCCGAGGTAGTCTCGGCTATAATGTACCTGGCCGAGCGGCTCAGGCATTCGCTCCTAGGCAATAACCTCCCTCTATCATCCTGAACAGCGCAGGGTTTTGGTTTCCCATCCTGCCATAATAGTATGCAGCCCGGCCGAACGGCTCGGGGTCTTCGTGTTTGAGCCTGTGGCTCGGATATAAACCTCCCGGCCGAACGGCTCGGGGGCCTTCGGCTTCGAGCCCGTGGCTCGGATATAAACCTCCCGGCCGATCGGCACGGGGGCCTTCGTCTTCGAGCCTGTGGCTCGGATATAAACCTCCCGGCCGCTCGGCTCGGGGGTCTTCGCCTTCGAGCCTGTGGCTCGGATATAAACCTCCCGGCCGCTCGGCTCGGGGGTCTTCGCCTTCGAGCCTGTGGCTCGGATATAAACCTCCCGGCCGCTCGGCTCGGGGGTCTTCGCCTTCGAGCCTGTGGCTCGGATATAAACCTCCCGGCCGAGCGGCTCGGGGCCTTCGGCGGGCGATGCCTCGTTTGATCCTCGGCATCGAGCGCGTGGCTCGGATATAAACCTCCGGCCGGCGGCTCGGGGCCTTCGACCGAGCACGTGGCTCGGATATAAACCTCCGGCCGAGCGGCTCGGGGCCTTCGCCGAGCGTGGCTCGGATACACCTCGGCCGATCGGCTCGGGGCCTTGACCGAGCCCGTGGCTCGATATAAACCTCGGCCCGATCGGCGCGGGGCCCGGCCGAGCCCGTGGCTGGATATAAACTCCCCGACCGATCGGCGGGGCTTCGTCCGAGCCCGTGGCTCGGATATAAACCCCCGGCCGATCGGCACGGGGCTTCGCCCGAGCCCGTGGCTCGGATATAAACCTCCGGCCGATCGGCGCGGGGCCTCGTCCTCGAGCTCGTGGCTCGGATATAAACCTGGCCGAGCGGCACGGGGGCCTTGATCAGGTCTAGTGCAGATCATATAACCGAGAGGAAAAATAACGAAAAACCGACCGTGATCACGAGGATGGCGGAACTATCCGGCGTCGTTCATCTTCACGTTCCGGATCAGCGCGTTCCCACAGACGGCGCCAATTTGATCCTGTCTGAAGGCGAGAAGACGAACATGCCGGTGTGGCGTGTCTGGAAGGTTGACCGCGCCTCCATGACCCGGATGGTGAGCTGTATGCTGCGTTGACCGAGTCGTCAGAAGTCCTCCTCTGGTCAACCGTACTTGTATCTAGCGACCGGGTTACCCCGGTCTCTGGTACCTCGGTGCTCGAGGCGAATCCCACGATATGTAAATATCCGGATAATAATAGAATATTGACTGAATGCAGAAAAGGTACGAGAACGTACCCTGGCCCAGGGGGGCGCCCTCGGATGGAGCAGTGAGCTGGTTCCGGTGAGGTGGATGAATGCAAGTCGGTCGGGCAGCCGAATCCGCGGGCGATAACTCGGAATCCAGTGCGGCATGGATCCAAAAGATGGCACGTAGGCCGGGATACCACAACGGCTCGCAGGCCGGAACTCGGCACGCAGGCCGGATAAGCCCAATAACCCACAATGATAATAATGATGCAAAAAGTAAAATACCTCGGCGCGATGGCCGGAATGACCCAACTAGTACCAAGCTGTGGCTACCTGGAAGGTGACGATATCTACTAAAGACGGCGGCTGAGGCCGCGGTAGAGGGCAGCGGTGGCTGCCGGCGGCGACTGTGGCCGCGGGAGAGGGCAGCGGTGGCTGCCGGCGGCGACTGTGGCCGCGGGAGAGGGCAGCGGTGGCTGCCGGCGGCGGCTGTGGCCGCGGTAGAGGGCAGCGGTGGCTGCCGGCGGCGACTATGGCGAGAGGAGGAGAAGGAGAGGCGGAAGTCCGGTCCTTTGGCAGCGTCAGCCGGCGAGGGGGCCGGAGGCCGTGCTGACTGCGGGTGGCGGTGATAGAGGAACGCTCCTCCTCTTTCTCTCTCTCTCTCTCTCTCTGGCGGCGGAAACCCCCTTTCCTCTTCGAACCCGAGCCGCCGCCGCCTCCTCCTCTTTCTCTCGTGTCCTTCCCTTAATCCCCAAACAAAAAACCTAAAAAACCCCTTTTTACAAAAAAGCCCTCCCCCTTATATCTCTTTACCGGATCAATATTCATTAATGCAATTCTGAACTCTACACATATTGAACAGATTATTATTCTTCATCTCCTCCATGATTGGAAAAGGGGTGTTGTCTTTTTCCACCTTTCAGGTTTTTAAAACTCTACATGTAAATATAGGTTTCTTTACTGGATTATTTTATTCAAGGAATGTTCAATAATGCAATTTTTCCTACATAACTAGATCTTGGATATTCATTATAGAGTGGAATTCAACTAAGAAGTGAATGCCCATTCTTTCTTATAAGTGTTTGTTACTTTATAGTAGTTAATTCCCCCTGTATTTGTCTATGTCCTCAGTGTAATGCTGTGTAAGTGTATGTGTAATCTACACAATTTTTCTGTCAGAAATTTCATACATTACACTGTAAAAATAGAAAACAAAGTGGTTTCAAAAGTGCCATCAATTCAATGTTGTTCTTGCTTTCATGACAAGTTGTATTTTAAACAGCCTCCATCCTGGAAGGAAAGAAATTTGTTCAACTTTTGGAATGTGAAATTGAACAGAATAGACTGGAGTGGAAATATTCCCTGTATGCTCCTCTCTCCTCTAAATAAACTTTCCAAACAAAAAATGGAATCTCCTTCCTACCTCCACCTTGAAATCCCTCAACACAGATAAAGGTGTTGCTCTCCCACTGCCAACTGCCAAGTTTGTTTAAACTTTGTCCAGTTTTTGTTCTTTTTCCTTCCTTCCTTCTAGCCTAATTCTTGTTCATACACCCTACACAAGAATTAACTGAAAATTAAATTTAGCATCAACTGATAAGTTAGAATCCATTCATTGAAAATTTGCCATAGTTTTGACACTGGCTGGCAACCTAATGCAACCCTACTCTAGTTCCCTTATATAAGAACAAGGGAGATGTACAAAATTGTGCAAACTATAGGGGTATTAAACTAATAAGCCATACTATGAAACTTTGGGAAAAAATAATAGAAAAAAGATTAAGGAAGGAGACCACAGTGACAGAAAATCAATTTGGGTTCATGCTTGGAAGGTCGACAATAGAAATTATACATCTTCACAATTAATTGAAAAATATAAGCAGCAAAAACAAGATCTACACATGGTATTCATTGACCTAGAAAAAGCTTATGATAGAGTCCCAAGAGAAATTATATGGAGAATTTTAGAAAAGAGAGGTGTTAGCGTAACATATATTGAACTAATTAAGGATATGTATGAGGATGTAACGACTTCTGGCGGAGTAACTGTAGCATTTCCAATAAAGATAGGGTTACATCAAAGATCAACTCTAAGTCCCTATCTTTTTACACTAATTATAGATGAACTCACTGCGCACATTCACGACAGTACCGTGGTGCATGTTGTTTGCAGATAATATTATTTTGGTAGATGAAACACGTGAAGAAGTAAATGCTAAACTAGAATCTTAGAGGGAAACACTAGAAGGGAAAGATTTAAGTTTAGTAGATTAAAGGCAGAATATATAGAATTTAAGTTTAGCAATATTAGAAGTAATGAAATAATTGTTAAGATAGGAGAGGATGAGTTGCCCGGAACCGAGAGATTTAAATATTTAGGATCATTTTTGCAAAACGATAGAGGGATTGAGAGAGATGTCTTACATAGAATACAAGCAGGATGGGTGAAATGGAGGGGAGCGTCGAGTGTTTTATGTGACCGTAACGCACCTCTTAAGCTTAAAGGTAAGTTCTATAAAACCGCAGTTAGACCTGCTATGTTATATGGAGCTGAATGTTGGGCTATGACTCGAGCACATGAGCAGAAGATCAGAGTTGCAGAGATAAAGATGTTAAGGTGGCTGTGTGGACATACGAGAATGGACAAAATAAGTAATGAAAGCATTAGAGAGAAAGTCGGTATTGAGGAAAAACTCTGAGAGACACGTTTAAGATGGTACGGACATGAGACGACCAATAAATGCTCTAGTTAGGCGATGTGAAACTATGATAAACATGCATATCAAACGAGGAAGAGGAAGACCAAAAAAGACTTGATTAGCAACAATAAAACAAGATAAAATTTATTTAAATATAGATGATGATATAATAGGAGATAGAGCTCAATGGCGTAAAAGGATTCATACAGCCGACCTCACCTAGTGGGAAAAGGCTTGGTTATTATTGTTGTTGATAAGTTAGAATGCCTTCATGGAGACCATTATGTACCCACATACAATGCCTACCTATTTTCTTCCATGCAAAATAATAGTTATACAGTGAATTTATATCTTTTTATTTAGTTGAATGGCCTGTCATTTCTGTTGTATTTCTTGCCAGTCTTTATCTTCTTCTGCATTTCTTGAGTTTTTCATACATTTAATCTGCTTTGATCCTTGAAGTTCCTCCCTTTTCTGTGTTCCTGCTTTTGTTATATTGAATATCATGAGATCTTACTCAAACGTGCTGAAGAAAAAAACTTGAATATTGCAGCATATTGTGTTGTTGCTGTTGAGGCAGTTGGCAGGCAAGTTCCCATAGCATTCCTTGACAGGATCAAGGAAGATTTTAACAAAAGATATGGAGGTGGTAAAGCGGCAACAGCATTGGCCAACAGCCTCAACCGAGAATTTGGGTATTGTTTTAACAGTTTAAACTGGGTTTTTGGTTTTTGATGTGAGATAACTGATTATAATGAAAATTTTACATATCAACATTGAAGGTCTAAGCTTAAAGAGCACATGCAGTATTGTACAGACCATCCTGAGGAGATAAGCAAGTTGGCCAAGGTGAAAGCTCAAGTTTCAGAAGTCAAAGGAGTTATGATGGAAAACATTGAGAAGGTTATTTAATTTGATTATACAAATATTTCCTTTTTCCATGATGCATCCCTTTTTCCTGTACATTTGAGATTAGCAATTGTTGTTGTTTAGGTACTTGATCGTGGGGAGAAAATTGAGCTTCTCGTTGACAAAACGGAGACCCTTCGGTCTCAGGTTCCTAAACTTGCCTTTGATGTTGTCATTATTATGCTTGTGAATAATTTCAATATCATTATATAGCATCTGACAGGATCTTGAGCTGCAAGTATATTTATTTTTTTTCCGGTTGCAGGCACAAGATTTCAGGCAGCAAGGAACAAGTATGAGGAGGAAGATGTGGATACAGAATATGAAGATAAAGCTGATTGTCTTGGGCATAATCATTGCACTTATCCTCATCATTATCTTGTCAGTTTGCCATGGCTTCAAATGCTAGTACGATGTACACAGACGAATGCCGCCCAATTAGTTTACACAGAATTGGTGCTTTTGGATGTAGAGATCATTTTTCTTGTTATATAAACAGTTTACTTGTGGGTTTGTGCTTCCATATATTTTAGGTTACAGTGTTGTCTTTTGTCTGTCTGTCAAATGAACAATAATTTTGTGCTCGATGAAATGTATGTACAGTATTAACATTCTTAATATACAAATTGTTCTTATTTTTCTATCTTATCTTTATTCATCAGTTCTGTGAATGAACGAAAAAGATATCACTGAGCATGAACGTAAATCCCTTAATTATTATAGGTTATACTGTGATGCCTATTGTCCGTGGTTGAGCAGATTCACTTTGCAGTCGATGAATGCGAGTGTGAACATTCTCGATATACAAATTGTTGTTTATTTTTCTTCTATTGTATCGTAATTTATGAGTTGCTTTCGTAAATGTGACTGGAAATTATTGCTGATCATACGTTGAACAGTCAGGGATTTCATTACCATGTATGATCATCAGATTTATAAATTAATGTAACAGCTCTTGTCACTTTTAATCACGCAGATCAACACTCTTGGAATCTCCAACTTGATATTTGATATGCTTCTGCATCTTATTTCGGTTATTTCGGGACAACCATCTGAAACAAGAATAAGAGAGTTTGTTTGCTTGCAGATGTGAACTTAGTTGGCCCCTCTACTATCTTCTTTTTCTCAACCACTGCCTATCACCTAGACTCATTGGCCTTTGCACTTATTTTTGTGATTGCAACTAGAGATTATATACATTCAAGTTGTGAAGCATTAAGCTTTTACAGTTACCACACTTCTGATTTCAATAGGGTGATAAGGATCTTACATGGCCTTTGGTAGTGATAAAGGATGATCAAGTTTGAACAGGAACCCTTTCAGCTCGCCAACTTGATGGATATATTTGAGTTTTGTTAATATCAGAAGCAGCTTTGAGGCGAACAATGTTTCAAATCGATGCACCCGAGAAATAGAAGCGACGTACTGTGGCCAGATCTGGTATATTACTTTCTCTTTTGTAGGTTACCTGCCACATTTTATTCAGTCCTTTTCCAAGAAATGCTGTTGGGATCCAGACAGCATGTGTTGTGTTGTAACTTGATAGATCATCCATAATAATTCAGCTGTGTTAGGTCACTTCTCTCTGCAACTTCACCAAGGACATCTTGGATTTTTGTCATCTGATTGGCTACCCTAACTACTTGTCTCTTTGTTGGACCAGTTCTATCTGCAGGGTACACAGGAATGGCAAGATCCAAAGTTGTTTCTGCAATATGTCCTGTCAGAAACAGGAACAGAAGGACTGACTCCAATCCATCTCAGCTCCCTCCTCTATCTGACATCAACATTTCTTCACATGGCAGTGTTTCTGTAAGTCGAGCATTGTTAAACTCCTCTTTGAATAAAAAAGAAATCAAGCTAAAAATGTTCATAATTTTTTTAAGCTTTGATTTGTGAACTTCATTCTTTTTGACAATCTTTGAATTTGAATAGGATGAGCATACACCATGATCATACATTGCAAGGTAATATGGCATCATAATTACCTTAAGTTTTTATATGCTTTTCAAAGACTGACTAACCTTCTGAGTCATTCTTACAATGTATTTGATTACACAGTAAAAGCAATCACAGAAAGACACGTAAATTTTGATGAATAGTTGCCTTGCAGAAAACTAGATAAGGGTTTGCGCAAGCAACACAACTGAATTTCTGAAACACTACCATATTAATCTCACTCGATCTGATTTGATTTTCTTAAAACAGCGTCCAAAGAAGGAATGGGTGGGCCCGGTTGGTCCCAAAGCAAGGGAGCTCCAAATGAACACTTCACGTTCGGTACCTGCTTGCTTTTGTTGTCTCCTCTACGCAGTCCCACAAAAAGCACTACAGAAGCACTTCCAAACTCCACAGATAAAAGAAAAAGACACCAAAGCAAAATTAAAGGAGACTTAAAATTTCCCCCAGTATAAGAATTTGCACAAACGAATTAGCCATCCATTGCCTTGTTCCTCTCTTCCACTCAGGATTTGGCCTCTTGGTAACTGTAGAGGTTTTGACAGTAAGAGTTTGTAGCAGAGATGAGAAGAGACCGTAGTAGTAACTTGACATTCTTGTTATTCACTTCTCTCCTGGTGTCCATGGCAACAACACGTTGTGCAGGGGCAAGATCTGTACCACCTGTGGCTGCTCTTGCTGTGCCTTCGTCAACAGCTAGGTCCGTAGTAACAGGTCACAAGAACTCGGATCCTTTCAACAGTAGCAAGAGAAGAGTGCCTAATGGCCCTGATCCTATTCACAACAGGTACTTTGTTTATATCACATAATCAATCAAAATTTTAAGTATTTCTATGTTTCATAATTAATTCCAGTTGCTTTTGTTCAAGTCGTCATTTCAGTTTAAAGTAAACTCTTTCTTCTTGAAAAATAGCAGAAACGTTGAATATGTAACACCTTAGTTTAATCATGTACCCTGAAACATTATATTTTCTTCTTCTACCCTGTAATTTGCAACTTTTGATCTGAGGTGAAAATAATGCAAGTTACTTCTGAAAAACGAAATGCTGTTTGCATAATTTCAAGGTGTGTACTACGAAACTAAATAAATGACACGACACATGAGGAAGAGCAAGTCTGTTTGAAGGCTTGAGTCAAGCTCCTTTCATGCATTTGTTTCTCTATGATGAAGAGGCCACAAGTTTTGATTGCACAGTACGTAGCTTGTGTCACTTCTACATCATCATCATAAAGCATAATTAAATAGGCAAGTTGAAAATGATTAGCCCTGCATGCAATGATGCAAATGCCCATCATGCAGCATGAATTCCATAGGGATCCTATAGGGCCGGGGTAAAGAGGTGCTCAGTGATCCAATCCCAGAACTAATTAACTAGTAAAACAAAATCAAATAGTCATGTGTAGTGTTCAACGGTGTCACCTGAGATAAGGAATGCCTAGCTTGTCAAGTACTTCCATGTGCCTAACCACCGTTCTTTTCCCGTTTTGTATTTTTTGTTCTCAGAAGAGCTGGGAAGTCGGGAAGACCTCCAAGTAGAGCATGATGACGACCAGAGGACGAGGCATGTAAACTTCCTCTGCTTGGAAGATGGATTAGAGAATATATACACAATCATGTAGCCAATATGCCATCTCTTGACACTCTGCAGCATTGACCATAAAACACTTGCTTTGCCAAAGTAATTTTCTTTATCGAGCGTATTAAAGGTGATGAAGCTTCCCTCACCAAAAAGGAAAAAAAAACCTCTCGAGATTCTTGAAGAGGAAAACAAGAGATTTTGCAGTTGCATTGATGACTGAGAAAGATTAGATTGATTTGCCAAAGAAGGAATTATCAACTGAACAAGGACAAGCAATTGATTCAAGCACCAAACTTGTAACAAGATATGTATTCAATTGAGCTGACAGTCTGGTTTCTTGTTCCTTGGACTTTATTAGTGGATGGCAACTTTTGCTTTCGTTTCACATCTTTCTATCACTCACAATTCTTAGTATAAGACTGCATGCCGACCAGTCAAAGTTACAGCTTTAAAGCTACTTGGGACAAGCAGAGGGAACAAAAGATTCTAATTTTTCCTTTTTTTTTTTTCTTTTTTCTTTTTCTTTTTTCCTTTTTTCCTTTTCCTTTTTCTTGTTTTTTTTCGTTTTTTCTTTTTCTCTTTTGTATTGCTTCTTTTTACGTAGTATTTTGAGCTCACCGAGGAGGTCAAATAAGAGCGGTGTCATGGACTCAAACGTTAAAGAGAGGTTTCATCTTGTCATTAGATGTGATAAGGAGTTAAGCGGGGGTTGTGGTTTAGAAAAAGTCAATGATCCGGTTACGATAGAAGTCAAACTCAACTGAAATCCGGTCCTGACTCTAGATTGTCCGACTTCATGTAGTCCCATACTATGCGTTCTCCAACTCTAAATTGCTCCCAATTCTTCATTTTTCAGATCTAGATAAGTATATCCAAGACGTTGAACCGTTGTCCATTGAATTACGGACAACGTGACCATTTCTCCTCAAAGAATATGGAAAACGCAGCCATTTAGCCCAAAAGAAGAGAGCAATATAATCATTTATTTTAGAGAATGTGGGCAACTCTGAACCCTAAACATAAGCATAGATCTTGGAACACGTGGAAAAAGTGGAAGCACAACCACCACCCTATAAAAAGTTGTATGCCCTTGCAAGCGCAAGGGTAATTTTTCGAAACTTAGGCAACATCTATTCTTCTTCTTCTTCATTCTCCTCCATTGTAGACTACCCAATGGGTACATCCTCCGATCGTCATTCTACCCTCTCCTTCCTTGCTTCTTTTTTTTAGACTATGGTGGATCACTCCATAACTCTTGTTGCTCTGGGGTGATTGACGACGTGGTCAACATCAATGCTAACTCACTGATGGTTCGTTCATCAACAATCTCAAGGAAGATCAAAAATCGAATTGGGACACCCCCGGGCGTCATTCTTGTTGGTGCGGTGAAAGTCGTTCGAATCACTAGAGGGGAGGGATGAATAACGACCTGCAAAATAAATTCAATCTATTTTTCTTACTAACGATTTAACAAGGACACACATACTAATAATAAATAGAGCACATAAAGGAAAGAGGACATAAGCGATTATTTGGTTACAACTCTTGAATTGTTAGTCCAAGAACGATTAAAGCTCTACTATCTTCTCCTTTTTCGGAAATGACTCAAAGACAGAAAAGTCTTACAACTGTTAAGCACAGAAGCAATAAATAAAACTGAATGAAAATGAATACGAGTGCATTGTATTTTTGTTCTTTGAGCTTCAGTCCCATTTATAACTTTTATCTCAATTTGACCGTTGTGCTGATGTGGCACCTCCGATCGATCGCACACTCTCCGATCACTTGGATGCTTATTGATGTTGCGAGATAATCCAAACGTCTGGACTCTTGATGCCTAGAATGGTCAACATGTGGAATTGAGCTCACCCCAACTCAATTCCGTGAATCTCATCGAGTAGTCTTCCTCCCGGCTTCTCGTCCCTTGGATGCATCTTGTACGTCATTCATGCTCCACCGGAGTGTAGAAATTGAGAGAAGGAAAAACTAACCATATTATTGAATCCAAAATTCATTAAGAAATAAAGAGTACAAGACCTTTATATAGTTAATTATAAGAAAAATCTAAAACCTAAACTGAAAAGGTAAAAGACAAAATCTAAACCCTAAACTGAAAAGGTAAAAGATTAAATTGCCCTCAAGGCTATAAACAAATAATTCTAATAGATTATATAATATAAATTATATAATCTAACATCCCCCCCTTAAACTCACGATGCTACAACCAGAAGCATTGAGAGTTTGTCAGATAAAAATTGGAAGCGCAAAACGGAATGAGCCTTGGTAAACATATCAGCAATCTGTAGTTTTGAAGGAACAAAAGGTAATTTGATGGTGTCAATCTGAAGATGGTGACGAGTAATGTGACAATCAATTTCAATATGCTTCGTCTGCTCATGAAAAACTGAATTGCGCGTAATTTGAATAGCACTCTGATTATCACAATATAACGGAGTAGGTTGATGAAGAGAGACACCCATATCCGCAAGCAACCAATGCAACCAAACTATCTCACAAGTAGTTGAGGTCATGACACGATACTCAGTTTCTGTGGAAGATCTAGAAATAACATCTTGCTTTTTACTCTTCCAAGAAATGAGGGAATCACCAAGAAAAATGTAGAAGCCAGTGGTAGATTTGCGATCCATTGGATCACCAGCCCAATCTGCTTCAGAGTATGCATGCAACTCAAGAGATGAAGTAGAAGGAAATAAAAGACTTTGAAATTGAGTGCCCCGAAGATACCTGAGAATACGAAGAATAGCAACCTAATGAATTGTAGTTGGTGCAGCGACAAATTGACTAACCACATGAACATCATACGCAATATCTGGACGAGTCATGGTGAGATAAACCAATCTTCCAACAATAGTTCTGTACAAACTAGGATCTGACAAAGGTGAGCCACCAGATGGAGAATATCGAGCATTAGTTTCAATAGAAGTATAAACAACTCTATTATCAGTAAGATGAGCACGCTCAAACATATTAGATATATACTTTGACTAAGATAAAAGATAACCTTTTGGGGAATAAAAAACCTCAATGCCCAGAAAGTAGAGTAGTATACCCAAGTCTTTCATAGCAAAATAATGAGCCAACTCAGATTTCAAGGAAACAATTCTATCAAAATCATCATTAGTAATAATCATGTCATCAACATATAATGATAAAAGAATACGACCTGCACTCGTATATCTGACAAATAATGTTGAATCATGATTACTAGGATGAAAACCAAATGAAGTAATCACTGTAGAGAACTTCTCAAACCAAGCACGAGGTGCTTGTTTGAGACCATAAAACGCTTTACGAAACCTGCAAACTTCACCGGGCTTGTGTGAAATACCAAGAGGAGGTGTCATATAAACTTCTTCATGAAAATCACCATTTAGAAATACATTCTTGACATCCATCTGAGATATTCTCCATCGACAAACAGAAGCAACATCAGAATACGAATAGATGTCATTTTTACAACAGGAGCAAATGTTTCTTCATAATTCATGTCATACTCCTGAGAATAACCTTTAGCAACAAGACGAGCTTTGTATCGTTTGATAAATCCATCAGATTTAGTTTTGATCTTATATACCCAACGAGAACCAATAGTATGTTTTCCTGGTGGCAATGGAACCAAATCTCATGTATGACTCTAATGCAAAGCAGTTAGTTCCTCAGCCATAGCACTCTACCAAAGTGGGTTACAAACAATCTCTATAGGATTCAGGCTAAGATAGACAATGAATAGATGCAACAAATGAAGCAAAAGAACGAAAATAACAAGAGTAAGCAAAATATGGTAGTTTATTAGACTTACGAACACAAGTGGATTGATGATGGTGGAGAGAAGGATCATCCGCAACTTTAGGAGATAATTGGGTAGTGGCAGAAGGAGGAACATGTGGAGCGGATATCTTGGGAACCAAAGTACCAGATTCAGTTGAACTACCAGTAGGATTTATAGGTGAATCTTCCTCAGTATCAGTATTGAAAGGATCAATGCAAAGTAGATCTGACTTTATCATATTATGCGAACTAGCCGGAATAGAAAAGAATGGAATATGCTCAAGAAACACAACATGACGAGAGACATATAATTTTTTACTAACAAGATCAAAGCAACGATATCCTTTTTTACTAACACCATAACCCAGAAAGATACAAAGATCAGACCGAGAAGCTAACTTATTACGCTCTGCATGTGGATAAAGGACAAAGCAAGTACAACTAAAAATGTGCAAAGAGGAATAGACAGGAGCATACCTATATAATTTTTCAAAAGGTGACAAACCTGAATTGTGTGAGGTTGGAATTCTATTAATGACATGAGCAACAGTAAGGATTGCTTCCCCCCAAAAGGCACTAGGAACACTGGCAGACAATAAAAATGAACGGGCAACCACGCCATTTTGTTCAGGAGTATCTGTACAAGAGGTTTGATGAATAGTACCATCAGAAGCAAGTAAATGTGAAAATTGATTCGAAATATATTCATCCCCCAAATCATAATAAAAATACTTTATGACACTAGAATACTGAGTTTTCACAAGAGCTTTAAAGTTATTGAAAATTATAAGATAATCAGACCTGTGTTTCATAAGATAGACCCAAGAGTAACGAGTGCAATCATCAATAAATGAAACATAATACCTTGACCCCCCCTTTTGTAGGAATAGGAGAAGGTCTCCACACATCAGAATGGATAAGATCAAATGGAGCAGAAGAAAAAGAAAGACTTTTAGAAAATGGTAAGGCAGAAAATTTGTCCAGTTTACAACCACTACAAATAGAAATATCAGAATTTTTTAAAGGTCCTAATGCTCTTGTAGAGGCTAAAAACTGCAAACGAGGCACTGAAACATGACCTAAGCGAGAGTGCCACAAATAAAAATCAAAAGATGAACGACTCAGATGAAAAGATGATAAATCCACACTCGAAGCTATAACTTCTGGTAATTTGAGTTGATCTAAAACATAGAGTCCTCCTTGCTTATGGCATGTCCCAATCAACTTCTGAGATTGCGAGTCCTGAGCATAATAATTGGATGAAGAAAAATAGATTAGGTATCTAGACTCACATAATTGACTAACATAAACAAGATTTAAAGTAAGAATCAGAATATAATAAACATTAGTAAGAGATAAAAAATATAACAATTGAACCAACACCTACTAATGACATAGGAGTACCATCAGCAGTCACAATAGATATAGATGAACTGGGAGAAAAAGAAATAAAAGAGGACAAATTGGATGACATATGATGGGAGACACCAGAGTCCAAAATCCATAAGGATGAAGATATACCTGAAATACCAAACGACGACAAACCTATATAAGAGGAAGCTGACATGGTAGAGAGTTGTGAACCAAGGAACTGTTGAAACTGCTCAAACATATATGAATCAGATTTCCATGAAGCATCTGCACGACCAGACATGATGATAAAATGAATAATTCTCAAAATAACCAAAGTATAAGGATACATATTTGTATAATCTATAAAAATTGATATCAGGATGACCTGTGATCACACAAAGAATCTGAGGCAGAAAAGGATGTCAAATGTAGAAATCAGTAGCACAGAGCGTCGGCGCCAAAATTGATAGTACAGGACGTTGGTACCAAAATCGATAGAAAATAGTGTCGGCGTCGAAATCGATAGAAAATAATGTCGGCGTCGAAATAGGTAGGGCAGGACGTCGGCACCGAAATCAACAGAAAATAGATGTCGGTGCCGAAATCAATAGCAACAGGATAGAAAATAGATGTCAGCGCCGAAATCAATAACAGTAATAGGAGATGGCAGTGACAACAGGAAGCAATAACAAGAGGCGGTAGAAAAAATTAGGTCAGAGAAGAAGAACCTTGCTCTGATACTGATCCTGTCCGAACCAAGAGTCAGTGGACGCTGGGCACGTGGCGCTCTCTGCTGGATCCTCGGGTGCTCCGGCGAACCTGCAACAAAACCGAGCCGGGAGGGGTGTCCCGGCGACGGTCCTCCGACGCTCAAGTCAGGCGAGGAATGACAAAAAGGTGGCCTCAAGATGAAGACGTGCATACCTCCGGTGAAGAAATTGGGGCCTTATATAGACCCCTCGAAGAAGCCTGGGCGCGCCAATCAAAGCAATCACCTGCATTTGACCATGCCGGTATGGGTGCATCGGAAGGGCCATGCCGGATATGGATCCGTCGGAAAAGACGCCCCGAGGCCATACCGCCATCAGATCAACCTTTCCATGATGTGACGGCAAGATCCTCCATCGTGCGATCTTGTATACGGCATCATCAGACATGCTTCTACCGATATCCCATATCCGAGCCGAGCGCATAGGCCGCCCGGCCACCTTTGTCCCTCGCCTTATTTTGTCCGGGCGGGTTGCCCGCCGTTCGGGCTCCCGGTCGGCCCTTCGATCCTCCTGCCTTGGCGTCGGACACCCAACCCCATGGATGGGTTATCTCTAACTCCGCTCGGACCAACCCGGCTGATCGGCTCGGCCATTAACCGCTTAGTCAGCCCTTCATCGGTTCTCAAGCTAAGACCCTTCAGGAAGTGGGTCCCCCATTCTTACTGCCGGATCACTTGCCTTCCCTTCAAGTCTAGTCGAAGGAGGCAGTGAGTCCGACTGACTGGACTATATGTGTCCGAGTGGGCGGTCGTCGCTTCCATAATCTTCCTTTTAGCCGTTCGGCCCTTATGCCAGATTCAGCCACTCGGCTCTTCGTTTCGGATGCCTTGTTGTTCAACGTGGACGTTTGCTTGCTTAAATCTTCTCGAAAATCGCGCAAATCCTTCCCATTAAGTTGCAGCATGCGCGGTATGACGCGCATTAATTGCGCCTAGTGGCAAGGCGCCACGTGGCTCTTCTCACGTGGCGGCGACGCTTAGTACGATGGGACGCGATTGCTTTGAAATAGACGGTCGGATGAGGGCCTCGTCTTTCGTGACCTGCATCCGACGACGGAGGCCAACCAACCTCGGCAGTATAAAGCCTCCGTCTACTTCCTTCGCCGCATGCTTGCTCGTGCGTTGTCCTTCCGCCTCTTCTTCTGCTGCGACCTCCGACGATCCAGTTCCTGTTTTTCGGCGGCTACCAACCCACCGGTGATCTTTTCCGCCCGTTTCCTTCTCAGTGAGTCTTCTCCCTTCGTTTACAAGGTCCTCCCAAGTCGTTTTGCCTCTTTCGTTCCCGTTCCTCTGTTTTCTTGCCCTCTTATTGCTTCTCCGAGATGGCAAGCTCCTCTGAGCCCGCTGTTGGTGTTCATGGCCCTTGGTATATGACCATGGAGAGTCGGTTTGATGAAGAGGGCGCTCGGCGTCTTGTTCGGACGTATGGGATCCCTGATGACCACGAAATAATTATAGCCAGCCCGTCCGATCGACCCCATAACCCGCCGATCGGCACCATTTGCTTTTTTCTAGACCAATTCCAGGGCGGCCTTAGATTTCCTACCCATCCATTCATTTTGGAGGTTTGTAATTATTTCCGCATCCCGCTCGGCCAGCTTGTGCCGAACTCCTTTAGGTTGCTGAGCGGGGTGGTTGTCCTCTTTAAGCTGCATAGTATCCCACTTGACCCCAAAATATTCCACTTCTTCTTCTACCCCAAACAATCCGAGTTGGGCACTTTCATTTTCCAGAGTAGAATAGGCTTTAAATTTTTTGATAATATGCCGACCTCCAACAAGCACTGGAAGGAATTTTTCTTCTACATCCGACTTCCCGAGCGGCCGGCATTTCGAACCAAATGGCAGACCGCTGTGCCGACTCAGCCGGAGCTCGGCAAGTTCAGAAGCAATCCAGCCTATCTTCATGCAGCGAACTGGTTGTCTGGTCAGCGATACAAGATCGACCAGTTGCTGCTCAAGGGGGTGTTATATATTTTTGGGTTATCTCCCGTTCGGGCCAATCTTCCCTACCGTATGGGTAAGAGACTCTTTACTCCCTTCACCTTTTTTATCTAACTGATTTTAATTTCTCCTATTGCAGCTGAAGTCATGTGGCGCTCCAAAGCTACCGCTCATATGAAACTGAAGGCCGTGGAGATCGAGGCGACCACCAAAAAGGAGCTCGCCGAGCGGGGTCTCATCCCGAGCCGCCCGGGGGGCGCGGTCCGCCCCTAAACAGATGCTGCCCCATCCGCTTCAACGGAGGTTGAGGCGGATCTCGCTTCCTCGGCCCCGCCGAGTGGGCATTCCCGTCCGGGATCCACCGCTAGAACTTGCGAAAACGTCAAGAGACTCGTCCTCCGCCACCCCAAGAGGGGGAACGACATGAGCCGATCGGCGTTACCGCCCGATCGCACGCCGTCAGATCGGGACTCTGTGACATCGCCTCCCGCAGCCCCACCGACTCTCCTCCCGGACTCGCCGCTTACATCGGTTGGTGAAACTTCCACCATAGGGAGTCCTCGCGACTGCAGCTGAAGAAGCACCGACCGGCCACCCAACCATCAAGACCACCCTTCGATTCCCATCGGAGGAATATTTATCGTCATGATCGCCCTCAAGCCCGTTCACGAAATAACCTCGACGGCCCGCTTGGCTTTTGAGGACGCCAGATTCAAGCGGCCCTCATGACGCCCAAGCAACTTGGCGACAACAACATGCAGGCCACTCGGTATTCATTTTCTTCCTGCTCCATGCCACTATTTGATTCCTGATTTTATTATTTTTACTTCTGGTCGAGCAAATTGCCACTAGCCGGCTAGCCGAGTGGAGGGTCTCTGGAAAAACTTCAATTGTCGGGGGTCCGTCGGTAGCGGGAGAAACAAACCCTCGAGGCCGAATAGAAGAAGGCCGATCTGGCTGCGGAGGTGGCCCGACTTGAAGACTTGGTGAAGAAGCGGACGGGACGCGGCCAATGGCCTAAGAGGCGAGCGATTGCGATCCGGATAAAATGAAAGTCAAGTCCGGCCCTAGATCAGCAGTCTAAGAAGCTAGAGGCCGAGCTGAATGCCGAGCGAGAGATCCGTTCGGCGGAGCGCACAAAGGCCGAGGTGGACTTGAAGGCTGTTCAAGACACCTTAACCGCTTCCCGCGCGACATTCAGAAAATATAAAGAGGGTGAGCCGAGCCGCCTAACAGCCGCGCGCCAGGAATACCTCCACTCGGAGAGGTTCGGCCTAAAATTCGGTGGCAACGTCTCTTCCACTTTCGCCGAAGCGGTCAAGGTCACCGTGACATACTTGAAGAAAGGGGGCCACCTTCCCGAGGGAATGCATATTCCCGCTTCCGACCTGGCGGCCATGATTGATGATATTCCTGACGCCTTCTTCAGCTTTGAAGACCCTGAGTGAGGCGGGTTATTTCGAGTACCTTCTGTATTTCATCCGCTCGGCGGATGTAAAATTTTTGTGGGTGTCGTTCGGCATAATTCTTCTTCTAAAGAAACGCTGCTCCTTTGTTTGTTTTCCTACTCATTGTCCATAATATTCTTCTGTTTGCTTAACGTTGATACTTAGAGTCAGTCCCGCTCTTAAGGGTTCTCCTTCACGCATCCGATCGGCTTGGCACATTGCATAGGGTCCGAGCGAGGTAGCCTACTCACTTTGCACGTATCCTGCCTGCGTGAAGTCCACAAAGCCGAGTATCGAAGGACCAACTCCCAATCGGGCCTGAATTTTTTAATATTTGTATCCACGGTCTTACTTTGATATTCGTTCTTCCGCTCGGGATGTTTATAGCCGATCGGCGCGGCTCTCAATCTTTAACGACGGTGCTCGTCGGCACGGATGTTTATAGCCGATCGGAGCGGCTCTCGATTTTTAACGACGGTGCTCGTCGGCGCGGATGTTTATAGCCGATCGGCGCGGCTCTCGATTTTTAACGATGGTGCTCGTCGGCGCGGATGTTTATAGCCGATCGGCGTGGCTCTCGATTTTTAACGACGGTGCTCGTCGGCGCGGATGTTTATAGCCGGTCGGCGCGGCTCTCGATTTTTAACGACGGTGCTCGTCGGCGCGGATGTTTATAGCCGATCGGCGCGGCTCTCGATTTTTAACGACGGTGCTCGTCGGCGCGGATGTTTATAGCCGATCGGCGCGGCTCTCGATTTTTAACGACGGTGCTCGTCGGCGCGGATGTTTATAGCCGATCGGCGCGGCTCTCGATCTTTAACGACGGTGCTCGTCGGCGGGGATGTTTATAGCCGATCGGCGCGGCTCTCGATCTTTAACGACGGTGCTCGTCGGCGCGGATGTTTATAGCCGATCGGCGCGGCTCTCGATCTTTAACGACGGTGCTCGTCGGCGCGGATGTTTATAGCCGATCGGCGCGGCTCTCGATCTTTAACGACGGTGCTCGTCGGCGCGGATGTTTATAGCCGATCGGCGCGGCTCTCGATTTTTAACGACGGTGCTCGTCGGTCTTCCGCTCGGAGGGTTTATAGACGCCGGCTCGTCTCTACGGTTTAACGTCTGGGCTAGACGGCCTTCGAGGTTGACTCCTTACCAGGTCAAGCGACCTTGGCCTTCATATCCCGCGCTTGAACAATATTTATGCCCGGCCGAACAGCACGGGTCATTCGCTTGCGAACCTGATCGGCAGGGAGGCTTTCACTATTCGGGTGCTTGGCTCGGATAATCCCTATGCCCCTTTTACCCAAGAACGTACTCCTGGCCGAACGGCTCAGGGTCTGCTCCGAGCATTTTGGCTCGGATAATTTATATCCGTCCGAATGGTACGGGGCTTCCGTTTTTAGAGCGTTTGGCGCCAATTTGATCCGTATACCTCCGGCCGAGCAGTTCGGGGCCTTCGTTGTCGAGCACTTGGCTCGGAAAACCATATACCTGGCCGACCGGCTCAGGCCTTCGCTCCAGGCAATAACCTCCCTCTATCATCCTGAGCAGCGCAGGGCTTTGGTTTCCTTCCTGCCACACTAGTATGCAGCCCGGCCGAACTGCTCGGGGTCTTCGATTTCGAATGCTGCTTTTATTCTATACGCAGCCCGGCCGAACGGCCTGGGGTCTTCGGGTTCGAGCTCCCGGCTTGGATACAAACCTCCCAGCCGATCGGCTCGGGGGCCTTCAGGTTACGATGATAATGCCTTATATTCGCTCTTTTGACTTTTCATCTCTGCATTTCAAGTATTTAGTCGAAAAATGAAATACACAGGGTGATTTACAGTGATACACCTTTCACCCCGCCCGGTAAGGCTGGAGGTGGTTCGCGCTCCACGGCCTATCTAGCTGCCGTCCGTCCTCATCCTCCAGATAATACGCGCCCGAGCGGAGCTTTTCGATGATTTTGAAAGGGCCTGCCCATGGAGCTTCAAGCTTGCCGACGTCGCCGACCGGCTTGACTTTCTTCCAGACAAGATCGCCGACTTGGAACGATCTGGGAATTACGCGCCGGTTGTAGTTTTGCTTCATCCGCTGACGGTATGCCATCATCGAGCGGACGCCTTTGCCCTCTCCTCTTCTACCAAGTCCACTCCATGTTTCTTCGTTCGTTGTCATCATCATAGCTCGGATCCTGGTGACTCAACGCCGACTTGACCGTATGATGACCTCACCGCCATACACCAAATGGAACGGTGTGACTCCGTCCCTTCTTTTGGCGTCGTCGGATAGCCCACAAGACGCCCGGCACTTCATCCGGCCAACTCCTCCCAAATGGTCGAGCCGAGCGCATAAGAATCTGAGAATTTCCACTTCAGCTTGACCGTTGCTCTGAGGATAGGCCACGGACGTGAAATGTTGCTCAATGCCGTAGCTTTTGCACCAATCCTCTAACATCTTCCCCGTGAACTGCCACCCGTTGTCGGACACTAGTCGGCGAGGGATGCCGAACCGACAAATGATGTGTTGCCGGATGAATTTTTAACCATCTGCTCGGTGATCTTGCGGCTCGGCCTCCACCCACTTGGAGAAATAGTCTACCGCCACTAGTAAAAATTTCCTCTGCCCGGTCGCCATCGGAAATTGACCCACAATATCCATTCCCCATTGATCGAACGGACATGAGATGGTTGATGCCTTCATCTCCTCTGCCGGTCGGTGGGAGAAGTTGTGATACTTCTGGCATGAAAGGCATGTAGATACTGTCCGAGCGGCATCTGTTTGTAAAGTTGGCCAAAAGTATCCGGCCAAGAGGATCTTCTTGGCCAATGAGCGTCCGCCCGGATGACCCCCGCATGATCCTTGATGTACTTCCTGGAGGATGTAAGCTGAGTCCTCCGAGCTTACACATTTCAGCAAAGGGCGCGAGAAAGCTTTCTTGTAAAGCTGATCTCCGATGAGTGTGAACCGACCGGCTCTTCTTCTGAGGAGCCGGGCTGCATATTCATCGGATGGTGTGGTGCCCGAACGGAGGAATTCTATAATAGGTGTCCTCCAGTCACTTGGAAATGCGAGGCCTTGCATCCGGTCGACATGCGCCACCAGTAGCGTTTTTTCAATTGGTTGCTGAACGGCGACCGGCGTTATTGAGCTCGCTAGTTTGGCTAACTCATCGGCAGCCTGGTTCTCCGTTCGGGGGATCTTCTGAATAAGCACCTCTTGGAAAGTAGCTTTGAGTTTTTCAAAGGCCTCAGCGTAGAGTTTGAGCCGAACACAGTTGATTTCAAAGGTGCCGGAAAGTTGCTGAGCGGCCAACTGTGAATCAGAATAGAGTGTCACCCGAGCTGCTCCCACATGCCGTGCTGCAATCCGCTATGAGGGCCTCATACTCTGCCATTGTTAGTAGCTTTGTAATCTAGCCGGACGGATAGGTGCATCTTTTCTTCATGAGGTGAGAGTAGTAATATTCCGATCCCACTTGCCGAGTGGAGGATCCATCCACATATATTCTCCACATAGCTTCCGGCTCGGCCTTTGCAGTCACAAAATCAGCCAAGGATTGGGCTTTAATCGCCGGGGCTGATATTGGATGTCAAATTCACTCAATTCTCGTCCACTTGATAAGTCCGGATTCAACAGCACTCTTCCAAGTGGACTGTTCGTCCGGACAATAATGGTATGAGCCAAGAAATATGGTCGCAGGCGCCGAGCGGCTAGAACTAAAGCAAAGGCCAACTTCTCAAGCCCAGTGTAATGAGATTCAGCATCTTTTAAAATGTGGCTTAGAAAATACACCGGCTGTTCTTCGCCGTTCGCCCTCACAAGTGTATGACAGATACATATAAAGTGACTCACCCCCGACCGGCTTGGCTAACACTGGTAGAGAATTAAGATATGTCTTCAACTCTTCAAATGCTCGGTCACATTCTTCATCCCACTGGAATTTAGTAGCCTTGCGCAGGATCTTGAAGAATGGCAGGCTCCGGTCGGCGGTTCTGGAGATGAATCTCGATAGAGCGGTTATCCGACCGGTCAACCTTTGCACTTCTCTTGTATTTCTTGGGGGCGGCATGTCTTGCAGTGCTTTAATCTTGCTGGGATTTGCTTCAATTCCCCGCTCGGTCACTATATACCCTAGACTCCTTTGGCTCCGAACAGGCACTTTTGGGGGTTTAGTTTGACTCCATATTTGCGCAGCGTTCGGAAGGTTTCTTCCATATCCTTGAAAAGATCGGCCGCTCGGACGGATTTGATAAGAATGTCGTCCACATAAACTTCCAGATTCCGCCCGATCTGCTCCTTGAAAACCTTGTTCATCAAGCGTTGATAGGTGGCTCCGGCATTCTTCAATCCGAACGGCATCACATTGTAACAATATGTGCCATCAGCCATTACGATCTTGGTCTTCTCGGTGAGCGGTACTTGATGATATCCTTGGTAAGCATCAAGCATGCAAATTAGTTCGCATACCGTGGAGTCCACCAACCGATCTATCCGGCGGAGGATAAAAATCCTTGGGCATGCCTTGTTTAAATCTCGAAAGTCGATGCGGACCCTCCACTTTCCCGGCTTGGAGACCAAGACTACATTGGCCAACCGCACCTCGCGTATGTGGCCGGCCTTGAAGTTTTTCCACCTCCATAGTGATATTCGCTCGGCGCTGAAGTCCCTTTTCTCTGCTTCATTGGGCGTCCGGTCGGACATGCAATTCATGCTGCGCTAGGCTCGCGAAATTCCGGGTAACTCATGTGTCGACCAAACGAAGACATCATGATTCCGTTGGAGGCATTGAATCGGCTTCTCCTTCTGTTCTTTCCCCGGATCGAGGCGATAAAAGTCGTGGCCTCCGATCGGGTCGGATGAATCTGGACTTCCTCCTTTTCATCATAAATTAAAGCGGGAGGTTTCGGTTATGGCGTGTACCTCAATTGGGCGCCTTCCGCGAACAAGCTTCTGCCCGGATCATCTCTATATAGCACCGCCGAGCTACTGATCCCCGCACTTCTCCTACTTTGTCCTCCACGGGAAACTTTATCTTGGTGGAAGGTTGAGACAACCGCTCGGAATTCGCCGCCGGCCGTCCCAAAATGACGTTGTAGGATGAGGAGAGTCGACCACCACGAAGTTTATTGTCCTGGTCCTCCCGAGCGGCTCTTCTCCCGAGGTGGCCCGGATTTGTCCGACCGAACTTCGTTGCCGTAAACCCGTAGAGCGGGTCGTCATGGGCAGCAGCTCGATCAATTTGCAGCTGATCGAACGCCTTCTTGAATATGATGTTGACCGAGCTCCCTGTGTCAACAAATATGCGGTGAATGGTGTAATTTGCTATTACCGCTTTAATGAGCAAGCGTCGTCATGGGGCACTTCAACTCCTTCTAAGTCCCGGGTCCGAAGTGATTTCCGGCCCACTTGCCCGCTCTTGGCTGCAATCGTGGATCTGCGGTGACGGACGCCCACCTTCGCTCGGTTGGAATCTCCTCCGGCCGGCCCACCAGCTATTGATCTCGCCCCCGGAAGTATTGCTCCTATTTTCCTCCTCCCGAGCGGACGGTCTGTGACGTCCGGCGATTCTCCTGCCTCGGGGATCGGTGCCGGTCGGGTGTCTGCTGGTGTCGTCCCTCGGTGCGGGTCCGGTCAGCTTCATGAGTCCTATGTCTCCTGTTGATGGGAGGCGACCGTCGTTCGGCTTTCCTGGGAACAGGATTGGACACAAAGGGAAGGCTTCGGCAATCCCTCGTGTTGTGCGTATCCGTCTGGTGGAATTTGCAGAACATAGGGGTCCACCTCTTCTTTGGCTTGGGCCGAGCGGCAGCCACTTCTTGTACGTGCGATCTGACGTGAGGGGATCGAATTGCTTCGTTCCTCGGTCCTCTGGGTGGCTGCTGAGCGGTGTGCTGTTTCCGCTCGGCATGAACAGGTGCACGCTCGGCCGGAGTTTCCTTTTTCCGAGCGGCTTGCGCTTCTTCCACATTTATATATTCGTTGGCCCGATGTAGCATGTGATCATAATCTCGGGGCGGCTTTCGGATGAGCGACCGGAAGAAGTCCCCATCCACAAGGCCTTGTGTGAAGGCATTCATCATCGTCTCCGATGTGCCAGTTGGGATATCCATCGCCACTTGGTTGAATCGCTGAATATAGCCTCGAAGCGATTCTCTCGGCTCTTGCTTGATGGCGAATAAGCTGACACTTGTCTTTTGATAACGCCGACTACTGGCGAAGTGGTGGAGGAAGGCCGTTCGGAATTCCTTGAAGCTCGTGATGGATCCGTCCCGAACCTTGAAACCACCGCTTGAGCCGATCCAGAGGGTGGTAAGGAAAACTCTACACTTTACTCCATCCGTGTACTGATGGAGTGTGGTGATATCGAACTTACCCGGATGATCATCCGGGTCCGTTGTTCCATTGTATTCGCGATCGTCGGAGGCACGTAGTGCTGGGGTAGCGTAGGATAACCTCCGAAAATTGGCGATTGATCCGCTCGGGAGGAGTCCGCTCGGGAGCTTTCCTTCTGTCATCCCGCCTTGGCATTTCATCCGAGGAAGATCCTCTATCTCTTCGGGCTGGTATGGCTTGGTGCGAAACTAGGCCCGATGGAATGCGACGGTGGTTGGAGGTGCTTCCGCTCGGCCACCAGACGCAGATGTTGCTTGTTGCTCCGCCCGCTCGGCGGATGCTTTTTGTTTTTGCTCCATGAGTTTGGCGGCCCTCATCTCGACCAGAGCCTCGAGTTCTTCTGTTGACAGCGTCACCATGTGTTGTCGTCCAGCCTCGTCCATTGTCTCCGATCGGATGCAGGAGCGTTCCCACAGACGGCGCCAATTTGATCCTGTCCGAACCAAGAGTCAGTGGACGCTGGGCACGTGGCGCTCTCTGCTGGATCCTCGGGTGCTCCGGCGAACCTGCAACAAAACCGAGCCGGGAGGGGTGTCCCGGCGACGGCCCTCCGACGCTCAAGTCAGGCGAGGAATGACAAAAAGGTGGCCTCAAGATGAAGACGTGCATACCTCCGGTGAAGAAATTGGGGCCTTATATAGACCCCTCGAAGAAGCCTGGGCGCGCCAATCAAAGCAATCACCTGCATTTGACCATGCCCGGGTATGGGTCTGTCAAAAGGGCCATGCCCAGATATGGATCCGTCAGAAAAGGCGTCCCTGAGGCCATACTGCTACTGTATCAACCTTTCCATGATGTGACGGCAAGATCCTCCATCGTGCGATCTTGTGTACGGCCTAATCATCAGACATGCTTCTACCGATATCCCATATCCCGAGCCGAGCGCATAGGTCGCTCGGCCACCTTTTTGTCCCCTCGCCCTTATTTTGTCCGGGCGGGTTGCCCGCTCGGCTCTTTGGCCCCTGCCGTTCGGGCTCCCGGTCGGCCCTTCGATCCTCCTGCCTTGGCGTCGGACACCCAACCCCATGGATGGGTTATCTCTAACTCCGCTCGGACCAACCCGGCTGATCGGCTCGGCCATTAACCGCTTAGTCAGCCCTTCATCGGTTCTCAAGCTAAGACCCTTCAGGAAGTGGGTCCCCCATTCTTACTGCCGGATCAGATACCATGTAGAAATTAAGAGAAGGAAAAACTAACCATATTATTGAATCCAAAATTCATTAAGAAATAAAGAGTACAAGGCCTTTATATAGTTAATTATAATAAAAAATCTAAAACTTAAACTAAAAAAGGTAAAAGACTAAATCTAAATCCTAAACTAAAAAGGTAAAAGACTAAATTACCCTCAAGACTATAAACAAATAATTCTAATAGATTATATAATATAAATTATATAATCTAACACGGCGTACTCTTTCGCAATGTCCCATACCTTGGATGCACCGAACTCGTCGGCTCCATTCCTATGCCATCATTCTCACTTGTCCGCTTCTTCTGTCGTCTCTGATGCTCCTTCTCTATCAGGTACCTATATGTTCTCTTAAGTCTTTGTACACTTATACATACAGATCAAAATACAACAAGAACCTAGTTTGAACTTATTTGACATCATATCAAAAAATAATTAAGGGCTCTAACAATCTCCCCTTTTTGATGTTCATCAAATTAAGTTTAAATTAAAATAAATCCCATAAAACAAATAATTCTAATATTACAAAAATTCAATCAAACATTGGCAAGTAATAATCTCCCTATATTTATGCCTAATTTCATTTTTCTCTCCCTTTTGACAATAATAAAAAATAGGATTTGAAAATTTTTTTGAGAAAAATTATTAGAATAATAGAATAATCTGGAATAATTACATAATATGAAGCATAATATTCTTTATCATAAAAAATTAATTTTCACTGAAAATTCTTTTTCATTAAATTTCTAATTTCAATAAATATATTTTTCCTTAAAAAAATTGTAGAATATTTTTTGTGCATTCAAAAATCATGAAATATTGGATACTAATAGAAAACATATTATATTTTTAAAGATAAATAATTTCTAAGAAATTTTTTAACAAAATGCACTGAAATAAAATATTTATTTTTGATAACTAATTGTTAAAAAATGTATTTTTATTGTTGATTATTAAAAAAAAACTTAATTCATTAGAACATATTTAAGACACCCATAATAAATTCATGCCTACTAGATTTATCAAATATTTTCACATAATAGAATATTTTGATAATTTTTAATTTGACTCTTAAGACATCTAAAATTACAATTTCATCCTCTATACACTCATCCATGTTGACTAAATTTTATTCTTCGATTCTTTAGCATCATTTCTAGATTATTTGTGCCAATGAAAAAAAATTCTAATGCAAATTTTTTAGTTTCTATTTATTCCTTTAAGTTTGCATTTTCGTCCTTAACGTTTTCAAATTCTTCCTTAGAGCATGAATTTTCTAATCTATTTTCTAATTCAATTTTTACCTTTTTCAATTCTATATGCTTAATTATTAGTTTGCATAATAAACTAAATATCATTTTAATAGCATCATATAATTGATTTGAGGGTAGATTATGTATCTCCCTTACCATGTCTGACTCATAAGTTGAGGCTCCACCTATAATGTTGCTCTCTTCACTTGATGATGCGCTATCTGACTCTCCTTCTTGATGAGTTATCATCATCATTGCAAGACCAACTATGTGCTCTGGATTTTTTTTTTTTTTAAGATGAGGTGTCGCTCCATGTTTCTTTCAAAATTGTTTCTTTGGACTTTGCTTTTCTCTTTCCCCTTTTTATTAGTCGTTTTCTAGAGCTATTATTAGTCTTTTTCTTGAGCTTGGGATAGTTGTCTTTGATAAGACCCTCCTGTTGGTTGCTACTCGGAAAACCTAGAGGTTCCACTGTACAAAAATTTTGTACAAAAGGTCTGAACCTTTTCCTAGCTACCATGTGTTCTTTTAAATTAAATTTTGGATCGCCTGCGGAACTTAACACGTTTGATCCAAAACTTAATCTATTTGTTCTTTTAGGTTTTGACTTGGGTCTCCTGCGGAACTTAACACGTTCGACCCAAATCGCCTTAAGTTATTAATTCCATTAAATATTAATTTCCATAATTGGTTCCCAGTACTGACGTGGCGAGGCACACGGCCTTCTTGGATATGGGAGCAACCACCACCGACTAGACAAAACCTTTTATAGAAATCTAATATTTAATTTCCTAAAATAACTTTAGGTTAACCGAAAAGAACAATCAAATCACAAGGAAAAGAAAAAACAAAAAAACACAACATCGAAAAACATATTCGAAATTCTAGAACGTAAGCCTCTTGTATTTGGTATTATTTTCATAAATAACTAGTATGATGCGGAAAAGGAAAAACTACTAGTTATACCTTCTAGAAAGACCTCTTGATCTTCTATCGTATTCCTCTTCTAACCTCGGACGTTGTGTGGGCAACGATCTTCCGAGATGAGAAACCACCAACCACCTTCTTCTCCTCCTTGCTAGGTTCGGCCACAAAGAAAGAAGCTTCACCAAGGAAGAAAATCAAAACACTAACCAAGCTCCAAGAGATGCTAGCTTTCTCTCCTTCTTCTTCTTCTTCTCCAAGTAGTATCCGGCCACCGCAAGAGCTCCAAGGGAATAGAGAGGTTTGGCCACCACAAGAGGAAGAGAGGGAGAGGATGATGATGATGGTCGGCCACACCAAGGAACAAAAGAGGGAGAGAAATAATAGAGATTGTATCTCATGAAGGCACCCTCACCCCTTCTTTTATATTCCTTGGCTTAGGCAAATTAAGAAATTTAATTACAATAAAATTTCCTCAATTTCCTTGTCATGATTTAATTGAGAAAAATAAAATAAAATTTCCCCAATTGAAATCTTATGGCCGGTCACATCAATGAAATCAAATTGGACAAGTTTCAATCAACAATTAAAACTTCCTAATTTGTTTCCGGAAATTTTAAAATTAAAATTTCTCCTCAAAAATCTCTTCATGGTTGATAAAAAGAAATTTCCATAATTTTAATTTTACAACATGTGAATAATTTTTAAAAAGAAAAATAAAATATCTCACCAATCTACAAATAAGGAAAGAGATCTAATTTCTTTCTTTAATCTTTTGTAGATCTTTTACAAAAGAGATAATTTAATTTTAATTCTCTTTAATAAATTATTTCTTTCACATAATAAAAATTAAAATTAAAATTCTTTTTTAATTTAATTTGGCCGGCCCCCACTAGCTTGGGTTCAAGCTAGGGTCGGCCACCTAAATTTATACCTAGGCCGGCCCTAGCTTGGTTCCCAAGCTAGCTTGGTTCCCAAGCTAGCTTGGTCGGCCCCCTATTGGTGGGTATAGAAGGTGGGTATAGGTGGGTATAGTACTCTATAAATAAGAGGCTACGATAGGGACCGAGAGGAGGAATTGGTTTTGGTCTCCCGATAAAATTAAGTATCCCGTGTTCGCCCCGAACACACAACTTAATTTTATCAATAATAATTCATTCCACTAGAGAACTATTATTGAACTACCGCACCAATCCTAAATTACATTTTTGGGCTCCTTCTTATTATGAGTGTGTTAGTCTCCCTGTGTTTAAGATATCGAATGTCCACTAATTAAGTGAGTTACTGACAACTCATTTAATTAATATCTAAGTCCAAAAGTAGTACCACTCAACCTCATTATCATGTCGGACTAAGTCCACCTGCAGGGTTTAACATGACAATCTTTATGAGCTTCTCTTGGGGACATTATCAACCTAGTATCTCTAGGACACAGTTTCCTTCTATAATCAACAACACACACTATAAGTGATATCATTTCCCAAGTTATCGGGCTTATTGATTCATCGAACTAAATCTCACCCATTGATAAATTAAAGAAATAAATATCAAATATACGTGCTTGTTATTATATTAGGATTAAGAGCACACACTTCCATAATAACTGAGGTCTTTGTTCCTTTATAAGGTCAGTATAAAAGAAACGACCTCAAATGGTCCTACTCAATACACTCTAAGTGTACTAGTGTAATTATACAGTCAAGATAAACTGATACCTAATTACACTACGACCTTCTAATGGTTTGTTCCTTTCCATTTTGGTCGTGAGCTACTGTTTATAATTTATAAGGTACTGATAACATCATCTTCTGCATGTGACACCACATGCTATGTTATCTACAATATAAATTAATTGAACAACTACAACTAAATGTAGATAATTTGACCCAATGTAATTCTTTATTCATAATGAATGTTTACAAAGCTTAGGCTTTCAGTATACACTCCAACACCTCCTCATCACAGTTGAAGCATCTTACCTTCCTCTTGTATAGCTTCTTTAGTAATTTGGTTGTTTGTCTCCTGTCAAAATTGTTAGTCTTAAATAATTTAGTTATTTTTTTTACCAAGTATGTTTGTTCATCTCCATCCATTGAAGAGTTTGAATTTGGCTCGCTCTACTTTACTTTTAGAGCATATTGTAGTTTGCCTTTTTTATGTCTTTAAATTCTACACATCAAGATTAGTGTAATTTCATAGTAAAAAATTATTCTTCTAAAATACTTACCGTTAAGTTCTTCGAAATATAATAAGAATCCACTATTGATGTCCACTCTTAAATTCTTGGGAATGCATTCAATGCATATCTAAGAGCATCCTGATTTGAGACCATCTCTCTAAAGTTGTTGAGATAATTATCTCTTTTAGCTTCGCATGTCGTTGTGTCACCGTCTCTCCTTCTCTAATCAGAGATCAATCAATTGATTTCTCGACAAATCACTTGTTGCTAGAAGAATGCTAATTCAAATGTTAATTTAATTAATTATAATAAAATACCCTTTAATTATGAAATACTGAATAATTTAAGTCTTAAAAACTCAAAATTAAATCTTAAAAAATTAGGAAATAAAAGTTCAAATATTAATAATTATAATTTAAATACTAAAAATTCGAACCTAATCAATTAAAATAATGTACCATTTAATTATGAAACAATGAATAATAAATTTAAATTTAAATTTAAATACCAAAATTCAAGAAAAAAATCTACTAATTTTAACAAATTAAACTAATAATAACAATAACAAAATTTTGATAAATTCAAATCAAATGATAAACTCTAATTTATATATATATATATATAAGTCTAAAAAATCTGGATATAATTATTATAAACTCAACTAAAGGAAATGATGAAGTCAACATGGATAAAATACTTATATAATATTTAATTTGACAAATCTAAAGAAAACTTTAAACTTAAAAAAAATAACACCCAACATAAAACTAATCTAATAAATACTAACCAACATAAAATTTAATTAATAATCAAACTAAATCTAATAATTCTTAATAATTCAAAATTAAAATTTAAAAATTAAAAATAAATCTTAAAAAATCAGGAGATAAAAGTTTAAATTTTAATTGTAATTTAAATATAAAATATGAAATTAACTCATTATAATATAGCTATAAATTCATCATTAAAATTTGAAATTAATTTTCATAATACAATAAAATAAACCAACAAATTTTAATAAGTCTAAATTTAAAAATTAAATCAAAACTAACTATGAAACTAATTAGTAAATTTTACCCAATGACACAATTAAATTAATAAAAATTAAAATATGTCAAAGTGAGTTGACGGTAGGTTCACAGGAAATGTATCAAATCCAAAATTTGATGCATCATTACAAATCAACTATAAATTGTTTGACTTATTTGTGTCACATCATTACAAATCAACTATAAATTGTTTGACTTATTTGACACACACATACTTGTCATGTATATACCTTATTAAATGTTAATTTATATTGAGAAATGTCATGTCCTTCGTACTAATCATGTTTAATCTAGAAAGATTAAGGACTTAGATTGATACTTGCCTAACATAGTACTAGAGTGGGATGAGATGATAGTACATTAGGAAAGCTTGGTCTAAAGAGTCAAGTGAGGTAAGACGTACCCTTCTTGGTCTACTTAGCTAAGTGGAATTAAGCGAAGCTACCTCGTCACATCCTAAACTAGCTAGATTAGAGTTTCTCAGTAAGTTGATTAGTTATAACAATCCAGTCAGTCGGATTCTCATCTCATTCGATTAAACTTGAAGGGGGGACTGGTGATATGGGAGATAATCGAAGGGTGCCACGTGGTTCAGGGGAAGTTAATGATCCTGCTGAGGTGGAGGTCAAAATCAACATAAATCTGGTCCCCAACTCTAGACTGCCTCGACTCCATGTAGTCTCCGACTCAAGATTGCCCCGTCAACATGCGATCTCTGACTCCATGCAATCTCTGACTCTAAACCGACTCGACTCCCAATTTACCATATCCAGACCAGTATACCCGACTTTGGACAGGAAAGACATTAAGCCAGTGCTCATTGAAGATACGGACAATGCAGCCATTTCTCCCCAAGAATGTGAGAAACACAATTGTTTAATTCTGAAGAAGTGGGCAATGTAGCCTTTTATTTTAGAGAATGCGGATAACATAAGCATAAATCTCGGAACACATGGAAAACGTGGGAGCATAGCCACCACCCTATAAAAAAGTCATCTGTCCTTGCAGGCGTGAGAGGTAATTTTTCAGAACTTAGGCAACATCTACTCTCATTCTCAATTCTCCTCTATCGTAAATTGACTTGAGTGTCGGAGTGACTGAATCAAGACACCCTTCGGCTCCATGCAATCTCCGACTCAAGATCGCCCCGACTCCATGCAATCTCCGACTCAAGACCGCCCCGACTCCATGCGATCTCCGTCTCCATGCAGTCTCTGACTCCAAACCGACTCGACTCCCAGTTTCCCATATCCAAACCGGTATACCCGACTTTGGACAGGTGATAACGAGTCTGTCACACTCGTAAAACAAATTAACAATGTATAATTCCATGAACCCCTTATCTACACAATCATGTTGTAGTAACGAGCCCAGGATCGATCTCTTGAGGAACAAACGGTAGGATGTAATATATGATTGTCATTTATTTCTATTTTTAGGGTTTTAACATATAAATGGGGGTTTGGATTTTAATTCCAAAACTAACAAATTAAAAACACGACAAGTAGGAAACTACTCTAATGCGGGAATGAAATCTAACTATGTGTCAATAATTAATCCATAACGCATTGTCACTCTACGCCACAAAACTAAAGAAACAACTAAAGTTGTACCCCCTAACAATTCTCATTCATGTTTAGAAATTAATAAAAGAAAGTTAACTAGGATTGCCAAGTTCCAACAACTCAAGCATTCATGGACTCAATTCTTACCTTGGTTAACACCCTAATGACTTCAATCCATCATGAATAAACTGTGAATGATATCAATAAACTAATCCTCATAAGGAAATTTTTGGTAGCTCTCAATCCTAATCTCAAATTCATGTAATGGTGGAGAACACTCAAGCTACTCATGTTCATGCACTACCATATGTTTGCTTATCTTCTACTCTTAACCACTATCCAAACATTAGAATACATAATTATAAAGGTTTATCATGATAACAAAGAAATCCTAAATCAAATGAAATCAAAGTATGTGTTAGGGCAAGGAAAGACATCAATATGATTCAAATGAAAGTGGAAGATATGAATACAAAAGAGTGCTATATAGATGAATTTCCAGCCATACTTCCCTCTTTTCTCTTCTTCTAAATTTACTTCCCAATGCACAACAACTATTCCCAAATTTTCAACTTCTTTTCAGTTCATACCAATTTGATAAATCTCAAAAACTCAAAAAATGAAGCTGATTTGTCGTGTAATGTTTCAAAATTCCGAATGGTAAAGTATTTCGGTTTACATCTTGAAGATTTGAGCCTAAGTGAAGGTTTCATTTAGCACTCAACTGAATGAAACTTCACTTACTTCATTTTGAATCAGATTCACTCTAACATTCTGCACAAAATTCTGCACAATGTAATCTTACAGCAGGATTACATCTCTTCACATATTCAATCATCCTTCCTTCCTTCTAAATTCTTTTTCAACTATTTCCATTTTATCAGTAACACAAGGACATGTATCCCCTTCTAATTTTCAACTAATCTTTCTCAAGTAGGCATAATTGAAGCCAACATTTTCATCTCTGAAACTGTAATAGATTAAAGCATTTCAATTTTGAAGCACCTGCAAATTATAGCATTCTGTGATTTCTGTTCAACTTCAGAATCTGAATGATTGTGAATCCAAGCCTTGATTTAACATTCAATAAATATCATCTCGAATTCAGCTCCCTTTTGACCAACACATCAGTTTGCAGTTTGAAACAAAACAGGGAGCAGTTTCCAGCAATGGCTCACTATATGTCTCTGTTTTGTTCCAATTTCAACCTCTTAACTTCATCTCCACGTAGTTCTTATCTTTGGTTAGCTGGACAATAATCATTTTGTGTGATTTCCAACCAAAACAACAGCTTTGATTTCCTCATAACAGACTTCCCAATCATCACAACAACAATTCGATTTCAGTTTCCTTGATTTTTGAACTTCAAAAATTTCATGGCAAGAGCAATGATAAACTCTTTCTGCTATAATTCAGGAATCATTAAACAACTTGGCACCAAAAGATTGTTTCAGCTCCTTGTTTCTATCTTTCAAAAACTCACAACCTGTTTAAATTTCCGTCACAATTTCCAGATATCAGTATTTCAGCTTGATTAACAGTTTGTTCTTCACTTTCCTTGAATCAACTTGACATTTGTGCTCCCCAATATTCAGAACATCAAGCCCTTATGTGCTCCTTCATTTGCTTTTGTAGAATTCCTAGACTCAAAGATCAAGGATTCCATCTCAGATTTGAAACTCATCATATTCTGGAACTCTGAAATTTCTGAACTTCTGAACATCAATTCAAATTCTGATCTCCTTTATTTCTGATCAAGCTTCAACATTTAATCACTATAGATTATCTCATTTAATACTCACTCAATAACAACTTCAGTTCAATTGATTTTAGCTCCAAAAATCAAAATTTTCAAAGTGGCACAACTTCCATTTTTTAAGTTTTAGCCTTTTACAATTCCTGTTTCAGAAATCAAAGTCTGTCCAATACCTACAGCATCTCAATTTCTTTATGCTTCAATCTACAAGATTTCCAAAATATGCAAAACCCCCCCACACTTAAGATTTGTCCGTCTCGGACAATTAAACTCATCAATAGATCAACCCAAACTCTCAATGGAAGATGCAATAAACTCAACATCTAAAGCTCGGGAATCAAGCAACATCATTGACCAAAGATGTCGGTTGCTGTTGCTTTTCAAACTAATTCATTTCTATCACATTGTCTTGCTGAATCTAGGTCCTTTTGATGACCAGGTCCTGGATAGAATAAGATTACTAGTGGGAGCCCTGAAAACTTAGAAAGAAAAGCACTAATTGACAATGGCAAAGCAAGAACTTCACTCGAATTTCTCAATGATCCAGAAATTAGATTCAAAACATCAGGTTCAATGCAACTCAGCATTCCAGAGATTAGATTCATTAAAGCTTAAGCAATTGTGATACCAATTGCCAAGAGAAAGATAGGACATCTCTTGAAATTCTGTACCCAGAATGTGCATTTTAGATTCAGCAAACTACAATTCTTTTCTGCATTACTGAAAATGACCCTATCTGTTGTATCCAGATTTAGCAGCCACTCAATAGTTTCAATCCCTTAATTTCAAAACAATTCCAATTTGTTTCATAACTTGAACTTTACAACACTGCATTCCACCTCAAATTTTGCATCCCTTAATAGCTTTCCAGCAAGTATAGTTCACTGTATTTGCAAGTTCATCATTACCGTTTCAGTTAACAGTTTCAGACTCCCAAATATCTGTCCATCTAGTTATGTCATTGAAATCCTTTGAAAAGAACAACTCATCTATCCACGTCAAACTCAAATCTAAATCAGACTCTTCCCCCAGCCTTGCTTGAGCCCTTCTATTGAATTGAAAACTTGCCAGGAAGCTTTGCACACTTGGCACAATCTTCATTCGTAAAGAGATGGAAACTGAGGTTTCTGTTGATTAAGAAACTTCATAAGAACCCAACACAACTCTTGTAGCTTCTGAATTTCAGAAATAAGAACTAAATGCACAATGTGTTTTTCAGGATTCCAGAATTCAGCCAATTACTCCATTCTGGTTTAAACCTAAGTCATAAAGATTCAAGCTTTAAACCATTGTTAGCAAAGCACAGTTCCAAAATCAGAAATTCCATTCTGTTTCTGCATGTCCAACACCTCTTTCTTCCAAGTTTTGAGTTGGAAACTTCAAATAACACTCCCACTAGTGCCTATTTAACTTGAATTAGTCATTATTCAGGAATTTTGTAATAGAACTTAGCACAGTATGGAATTAAGTTTCAGCTTCAGAATTCCCAAATTTGAAACTGGCTTTAGAAACTTGTAATTCAAAGAACCCTAGGCTAATAATTCAGATTATTGCTGTTCAAAATAAGCATCAAGAATTTGACACAATCAAATTTACATTTCCTGCTATTCCTTCTCTATGCAGCTCAAAAAACTCCTTAACTTAGGGAGTTCATTTTAGCAAGAGTGTTTCCTTTGAAGCAACTAGCCTAACAATTTTCAGAACACCACAGTACGTTAATTTATAAAATTGGCACAGAATCTGTCCTGTCCATTGGAATTCCAGTTGTTTGATAGTTTCAGAATTTTCACCTTCCTGTTCTTCGATCAAGCTTTAACTTTTAATTCCTATAAATTATTTCATTTAGTATTCAATCAATATAAGCTTGAACTAAAATTATTTCGGCATTATAATAACCAGAATGCTATGATGATGACTTTCTTGGCTACACTTCTCTTTTCAGAATTCAACTTCTCCTTTTCAGCACAAATCATATGACCCAGAATTTAGCTTTTCAGACTCTCAATTGATAGAACCTTGAGTTAGAAAGTTGGCACAATTTTCTTGCTACATTGTTCATTAACTTTTCTGATCTGCAGAATTTCAGTAACTTTTCCAAATTATCAAAGTTCTATTTTTTAGTTTAACATATCAGAATATGTTTTGCAGATTCAGCTCCAGAATTTTGATTTAGGGTCTTTGGTTAATCAGTAAGTTGAGTTAGCACATTGCATGCTCTTGATTCCATTCATTCCTTGTTAAAAACAGCAAATTCTTGATAACTTATAGATTCTGCACAGTGATAGTGTGAATCTGTCCTTTAGTTTTCAGATTCTGCTACAATGACATTTCAGCAAAATTTTCTAGCAAGTAAGCCTTGGAAGATAGTTCATTTGACATTGAATCAAGAGGGCTTTGAATTCCATCCATTTTGGATCATAAGCAGCAAGAAATTTGGATCAAAACAGCAAATTACTTTGGCACCAAAGTAAACTTCATTGAAATCAGAATTCAATCTCCACTTGCAGCCGCACACTTCTCTCTTTCATATTTTTTTTACTTTCTTTACATCCTCCTTTACACTTGACCTGCAGCAAGATTTAACCACTTTCCTTGCAATAGCACAAAAATTCAGCTTGAATTTGAACTTCCCATAGATGCAATTTCAGTAACCAAACCTCAAACTGCAGAATCGAATGCTAAGTTTCAAGTTCCAACTTGTGTGTCTATTTGTATTCAATTTTCAGTCTAAAAATCAGGTAAATTCTGGTGAAGCAAGATCAGCATTTATCAAAACTAAAACAACAGCTGGATTTCAATTTTTCTATGAACAAATGGCTTTAAACTCCATTTCACACAGCAAGGTGCAGATTTCAACATCTTCTGCATAGTTTCTTGACTTTGTATCAACTTGTCATCGTTTAGCCACTAAAAATTCCAATTCCTTTTCATCTAGCTTCTTAAGATCCTTATCAATTCATCCTCCAAAAATTTCCAGGTTTTAGCAACTCTAGCTTATTATAACCTATTTTCAAAAATGACACATAAATGCTTCATTAGCAGAAATTTCTGCATTTCCTTCTTTTCTGATCTTCTTGGAATTCCTGGCAAAACATTTAAGTTTTAACCTCCAAAAAACTATCTTCCTAACATTCAATCATAATTAGCTTGCCCTTCAATTCCTTCCAATCGAAAAGTTCATTACATACTCTAGCACATTCCTGCACATCAACTTACTGCATTTCTGCTTAATTTCTACACCTTGTAACTTCTGCATTTTTGCACAAAAGTCTTAAATTCCTTTCCTGCATTTTTGATAATGAATTCCTGCAACGATCAGATTCCACCTTACTTCATTCCCTTCTTAAAAAACTTGAGAAATTTTCGATTCCAAATGTAAGTTGTTGCTGCTTTAACGCTTAGTTTCAGAAATGTAACTGCAGTTCCAGAAATGATACTCCTGAATTCATAAATGCTGAATCACAAGGAACTTGGAGGAAATAACCCACCAAAGGACATTGAAATATTGAGTGTTCTTTCAGATTTTTACTGATAAGAAGCTGACATCAGGGGTTTGGCACACCGTTGCTGAAATTGATACATTACTCACAATTTTCATTTCTGTAGATCTCTGATTTCCTTTCCCTCTGTAAATATTTCTTACTTCTTGATAGTCTCTCCTATTGTTTCAGAGTTTATCACCTTTATAAACTGATGTCCGGATTCAAATGTTTAATTCAGATTGATACTGATTTCTGACTTCTAATTTTCTGATTTCAGGAAGTCCAGTTTCAGACATTTAGTTAAAGGAAGTTGCAGGAATACCAAGCATTCAATGGATAAAAGATGAAACTACATTCTGTAGTAATCCAGCTGATCCTTGCACATGTTACTCAGATCTTTTTCTCAACATACTGATCAAAATGATTAGTATTCAACCTCTTCAGTTCATACTGCTACTTCCTGAAATATAGAATTCCAATAGGGTTTGCAAACTTTTTCAGCAAAGCAGATATAAATTCTTGGATTAAGTTTAAGCAGATTTGGCATTGATCCTGCGTAAGAATGGGGGACTATGAGAGTAGTTCCAATCCAATCTGCAATGTCAAATTCAATCTCTAGATCAAGCTCAATGAAACCCAACCTCATAAGTGAAATTCTCAATTTCTGCACTGCAATTCAGGTGTGCAGTTTCAGAAACCAAACTCACTGAGGTTGCAGCTTTTGAATCATCAGGTGCTGGGAAAGAAATGAACAACAAGTAATAATGAGAGGGTAGGAATTTCTATTGAACTTTTCACCGATAAAAATCTACAGGAAAAACTTGGCACGCTACAAGTTCAGGGTGCTCCAAATTGATTTACACAGTTCTATTCCATTCCAGAATTTCTTCAGCATTTTCTTTATTTACAGATTCTGAGCATTTACTGAAAACTGCAAGATTTGGTGTATCTACTTCAGTGTATCCACATTCTTGGGCATAAGTTTCATCATTTTTTTTTTCAATCCCTCAGCAGCATGAAGACTGCTTCAGGAATTCTGAATTTCTGAATTCTGATTTCCTGGGCTCAGTTCCAGAATTGCAACAAAAGACTTAGGGGGCGTTTGGTTAAATGATGGGAATGACTATGGGTATGGGTTTGATAGTAGAGTGGAATGGGAATAGGAATGGAAATGAAACTCATCAAGTTATATGGGTTTGGTTGATTCCCATAAATCTTGTAATCATTCCCAAAATGTGATTCCCAAACCCACAATCCAAACACTATCTTTTACTATCATTCCATTCTCTCATTCCCAAACTCATCAACCAAACACCCCCTTAAGTTTCAGGATTCAAAAGTTGATGCAATTCCAGCTCGAATCATCCAGGACTCAACTTCAAAGAAAGTTGCATTTGTCACTGAATTGATAGAAGTTAAAATTCATATTGTTGCTGATTAGAAAGAACACAAACATTTGGCACCCAATCTGTCCTGGCCAAATCTGTAAGAATGATTTCTTTTCTGTCCAGAATTCATATTAGTTGTTATCACTTGCATTCCATTCTCTGATCCAGCAACAACACTAGCGCATGTCCAAGCATCCTCAATTTGCCAAGCTATCAGATTAGCAATTCCTTTACCTCAACAACATCATAATTCAGAATAATGCTATCTTCAATTCAGGGATCAATGAATTGGGCATCAATCAAGTGGAAACCTCCATGAACTCACAACATATGTATCTTCCCCCACACTTAAATCTTTGTCATCTTGGCCAAATCATTCATCATATAACATTCAAAGTATCCATATCCAAAAAAATTAAGAATTGCGAGAAGATAAAATGATATGATGATTAACAAGAAGATAGCAAGAAACATGTGGGAGAAAGAGAAACAAATAGATTCACCTTCAAAACAATGATTCAATTTATGGTATTGTGGTTTTGAAAGAATCAAAGCAAGTTCTAGAGTGACACTAACACAAGTGCATCTCAAATAAGGCTTAATCCTCACTAGGTATTCAAATTATCATTTCAATTTATCAATCTAGATTCAATCACTAAGTATCAAACTCGTGTAATCCAAGAATCCAATCATGACTATGAATTCCAGAACTTAACAATCAAATTTAACTAGCTTTCAAGAATCTCTAAAATGATATCGAGAAATGCCAAGGGGTACATTTTATTTCCGAAAACCAAAACTTCTTTGCGGAAATGAAATGTTCAACCATAAAAAATGATATCTACAATGAAGGATTTATTTCCAAAAATTGAAATCATACTCTATGAAAGTTCATGTAAGTAAATGAATTATTCATGCAACAAGTAAGGAATGATATCTACAATGACAAATTTAAGGGTGAATGAATCAAACTCCCCTGAATTTCTGGTGGCCGAATACAGTTCAGTAATAGGAGCCAACGCGGAAGTGGAATAGACCTAATGGAAGCGAGCGCCTTCTTCATGTTATCATTATCGTCAAGTTCAACTCTCTCCATCAACAAAGCCTCAAATGGATTCATGGTTACTGAATGTATATCCTGGTCTCGCCTGCAACAAAAATCAAACAAAATCACCAGACACAGGAAGCTCAAAATACCGAACACATGGATATATAAAACATTTAAAAATCAAAGCACTAAACAAAGTAGTAGAAACAATCCTAAAATTACCAAACACCGTATAAGACTCCCCGGCAATGGCGTCAAAATTTGATAACGAGTCTGTCACACTCGTAAAACAAATTAACAATGTATAATTCCATGAACCCCTTATCTACACAATCATGTTGTAGTAACGAGCCTAGGATCGATCTCTCGAGGAACAAACGGTAGGATGTAATCTAGGATTGTCATTTATTTCTATTTTTGGGGTTTTAACATATAAATGGGGGTTTGGATTTTAATTCCAAAACTAACAAATTAAAAACAAGACAAGTAGAAAACTACTCTAATGCGGGAATGAAATCTAACTATGTGTCAATAATTAATCCATAACGCATTGTCACTCTACGCCATGGGATTCACCATCAACACAATTAAACTAAGAAAAGAAAGAGCAAGACATATACGAAATCTAACTATGAAATTAAATGCAACAAACTTCAAACAAAATCTGTTCTAAGATAATAAAAACAGTAAATGAAATGAACCGATCCAAACTCGCAACCAAACTAAACAAACATCACACTCTTGCCGTCACACAAGAGGCCGGAACGGAAACTCCCAACTCCGGTCGTCGGAGAAGAACAACAAGTAACTTCTGAACTCTGGAGTCAATTCGAACTTGGAATCTTCACCACAGAGACCTCTCCAATGGTGAGCGCAAGAATCAAATCAAATTTCGAAGCGCAGCATGGAATCTGCTAATCCGAACTTCTGCTCCAAAAGGAAATCTGATGGTGAGTGAAAGGGCGTCGGAAGCGATCTAGTGATACCGGGGAACCTCCCTCCGATGATCACTGCTGTGAGGCGGAGCCGCTGGAACGGAGAAACGTCGCCGAACAGGGCGGAAACAGCAAATTTGGACAGCATCACATTCGTCGTCTAACCTCCCTCCGGCGAACTTCCAGCTGGTAGAAAGATGGTCTAGAAGCTGCCTTGGAACTCTTTCTCTAACGTCGGCGCTTGAAGAGTTGATCGGAGATGAATCGGGAGCTGCGGGGCGAAAAATCGCGGATGAACAGTACCCGAGCTACTGTTCATCCGCGAGAAAATTGGTTTTTATATGGTTTGAACCGGGCTTAAGTGGAGTTTAGGTTTGGTTTAGTGGGGAATTTAGGGTTTTAGTGAAGTGGATTTGGTTTGGGTTGAGATTCTTAAAATGGGCTTCTCCATTTGTTGTATGAACCAAATTTGTTGGCCTTAATCACATGTCAATTGGAGTTAATTTAAGTGCCCTATAAAATAAGAATTAAATAGTAAGAAAATATCATGAGAAGAGAAATGTCCTTAAACTCAAAACAATCATCTACCTATAAATATAATAAAAATTATATATTAACACATACAATTAAATCCAATAAACCCAATACTATCCCAAAAGAATATGTCAAATAAATGAATTATCAACAGGTAAGACATTGAACCATTCCTCATTGAAGATACGGATAATACAGTCATTTCTCCCCAAGAACGAGAGAAACACAATTGTTTAATTTTGAAGAAGTGGGCAACATAGCCTTTTATTTTTAGAGAATGTGGGTAACATAAGCATGAATATCGGAGCACAAGGAGAACGTGGGAGCATAGCCACCACCCTATAAAAAAGTCATCTGTCCTTGCAAGCACGAGAGGTAATTTTTCAGAACTTAGGCAACATCTACTCTCCTTCTCTATTCTCCTCCATTGTAAATTGACTTGAACGTCGGAGTGTTTGAGTTGAGACACCTTTCAGTCGTCATTCTAACCTCTCCTTCTTTACTTCTCCTTTCTAGAGTCTAGCAGATCTCTTCACAAATCTTTGCTTCCCCTAGGTAATTGATTGACGACTTGATCAACATCAATGTCAATTCACTGATAATTTATTTGTCGATAATCTCAAACAAAATAAAAAATTGAACAAGAACACCCCGGTTATTATTCTAATCCTCTCCCTCCTTGCTTCTTCCTTTCTATATTCTGACGGATCTCTCCTTAAATCTTTGTACCCCTGAGTGATTAATGACTTAGGCAAAATCAACTCAAATTCACATATAGTTTGTTCGTCGATGTCAATTAGGATCAAGATGTAAATCGTCCCATCGAGGCCCAGGTTACTTTTTATATAAAAAAAATATTTTTGGATATTGGGAAATTCACAGTTAAGTAATTAAACTAAAGCAGGTAACTTTTGGATCTTTGATGCCCCTCAAGTTTGTGAATATTGACTTTATTCTTACTCAATAGTATATTTAAGCTTAAATTAAAAATGATTTATATTGTTGATTTCTTTTATTTATTTTGATTTTCTATATAAATTTTTATACCTTAAAATTATAAAATATTATTTATAATTTTTTTACTTTATTAATTGAATAATAGTATATTTGATTTCAATTTGCGTGAAGATATAATTGAGAGGTGACAGTTGGGATGGGTCACTCATGACCCAACCCAATCCAACTCAATCTCTTCATATTTTACAGAACTCGATACGAAGTCTGGCCCGAGAGCAACAATAAGTGTTGAGCCGGGCATGACCAATGTGCCAAAAACAACTCGAATACTTAAAAAATAAGAAATAGAGGAAAAACTAAAAAAATTATAAATATACGTTTTTTTTTCAATTTATATTTTAAATATATATTTTAAAAAACATGAAATAGATGGGCCAGCCAGGAAGTCACTGGTTAGGCCAAGCGCCCTAAACTTGCTACAAAATTAAATTGATTGAGTTATATATATATATATATATATATATATATATATATATATATATATATATATATATATATATATATATATATATATATATATATATTTTGATATGCTATTTGACTTTTTCTACTTCATGAGTAATATTACTATGTAATAATTATTATAATATTATAGTAGTTACTATATAATACATTAATTAATGATCCTTAGTGTTGATTTCATGAATATAAAGGGAAGTATATGTAAGTACATAGGCATCAGACACATGATGGAGTAACCCCATGTCGTAAGTTTTTGAAAATCGACCCCTGATCATTATGACAGAAATATTATGCGTCCATCGTCTGTGCTACGTCCTAGGGAGAGTAACTACTATATAGTAACTACTACATACTGTGATACAATAATGGTACAATAATAGGAGAGAGAAGAGAGATTTTTTTTTAATTTAAAAGAAAAGAAAGAAAAGTTGTTATAGGTAAATGAGAAAGAAATAAAAAAAATAAATTTTAATATATATATATATATATATATATCATACAAAGTATATTCCAGCAAAAAAATTAAGGAATTATTGTTCATGACTAATTTTGATTTACTCTCTCTTACTAATATGAGGAGCTGCTATAGTGATGAATTTAATCTTTATTACAAACTTTAGGTTCAATTAATAACCCATTAAATTTATTTAGGCCCAGCCCCGCACGGCCCACTCAATTTACATTTGTTAATTGCAGGGGAGTGGGAAGAAGACGAACTATGAAGAAAAGCCATGGTTGTGATCTCTCTCTACCGCGGCAACCTCCACCGGGTTTCCAACGCCCCGCGACGATGGAGAATCCCGCCGCAGAGCTTCTCCCTTAGCCAGTTCAAGCTTCTCATGCGAAAGCGGTCCGAAGCCCTCTCTCGCCTCGCCACCGCTTCCCGTGCCATCGCAAACCCTAATTTTAATAACGAGAAGCCCTTAAAGCCGGAAGAGAAGGGCGCGGGAGGAGGAGGAGAGATAGATAAGTTAGACACTTTGAAACGCCAGGATTCCTTTCCGATCGATCCGCAACCTTCGAATTTCCAGCCGGACGACAAGGAGCACACTAGGGAAGATCGTCAGTTTCATGAACCGAACGTTGGTGTTTCCGCTTCCTTTTGTCTGGTTGGTGCGGCTGCCGCAAGGGAGGAGGATGTTCATGATTCGAGACCTGGTGGGGCTGGCAAAACCGACGGACATTTGGAGGTGAGAGGGTGCGTTTTGGTTAATTATATCTATACTTTCAAGTGCATGTGGATTTTCCAACATCTGATTTAACGAGCTAGTCGATCATTATCCGGTTTTCTTTCTATTCTTTTAAAGACATCAGTTTTTCTTACTCACCGGAGGACGCCTTGCTGATTAAACCCTCGGCACCTACAGTTGGCCATAAGATGTTGACTTTTCCTCTTATGGTACTACCGTACTAGTGTCTTTGACTTTGTAGAGAAATGCTAATAGCAAGAACCTTCTTTCCTTTCTGCTATAAATTGTTCCTCTTCTTGAAATGTGTGTTAGATTTCTAGATTAGGATGAACACTGTGAGTAATAGTTCAAGAATAATCCAAAGATAAGTGAGTGATTCAAAAAATTTTGCTATTAGGTGAACAACATAATAAAAATATTATTTAGACTTATTTTTTGTTTGTAACTTTAAAATGTAATAATGTTTCTCAAACTTATTACAAGAAAATTTAATTGAGGTTTCTTAAAAAAACAGAGTTCTTATGGACAAGGTTTATAGTATTGAGGCTAGTGCTGGTCTTAGCACAATTAGCTTGGTATATTAGTAAGCTTTTGGTTCCAACATAGGATACACGGTGGTCTTCAATCATAGCAGCTGCCCCAAAATGGTTGAAAAGAACTCAAGGCTTAGGGAATACATGGTGGTCTTCAATCATAGCGGATGCCCCAAAAAAGTTGAAAAGAACTTGAGGCTTAGGGCAATAATGAAATACGGAAGATAGAAGAGGAAGAATGAGGGTTAACCTTACTAATTGGTCAAATTTCTGGTTTCCCAAAGCAGAGAGTCACTGAGATCGCATGAAAGGAAAAAGCTCTCAGAGGTGGGCAGCAAATCCCAAGGGGAAGCAAAGGGAGACATTACTGCATCAATGTGAGCGGAGAAAGGCTGGCCGAAGTTGATTCCATCGCCTTCCCTGGGTGATCCTTTTTGTTGATGCTAAAATTTGCTTGGTTTGTAATGACATTGGGTTGCACATAAAAACACGAGCGAATTGGTAGCATTGCTCTTATCCATGGAATGTCAGATGTGTCACCACCAACTCCCATTTCTTCCACTTGGATCTGGTTGTCAAAGCTGCAATAAGGCAAGTGAGCAGATACACAATCTGCTTGGGTTGTGAAGATTTAATTAGATAAGTCTTGTTGAGCTTTGAAAATTCATGAGTAAAAGGTAGAAAGATCGGTTTGCTAGGGGAAGAGATATCGTATTTCAAATTAATAGATTTGGAAATATCAATTATGTAGCCATATCTACCATTCAGTATTTAGCCTATATTTCAAACTGCATTAAACTTGCACTGGTAACTTTGTCTCATTCTGGAAGCACATGCAGTAATACCTGACTTGTATTTGATAACGTCTTCTGATTATGGAGATTTGACTTTTGATTGGCTTGTTTTCTTTATTCTTTTGTTTAACTTCAATCTTCTGATTGCCTTATTTTACTTGCTCATTTTTTGATGAATGCGTAGTAATTCTTGAACTTGTCATTTTTGTCAATCATTCTAGTCTATGTATACCTTTTCAAATAGAATACTTCTGTCCACTTTTTATAAATTCTTCTACTTAAGTTATTTGTTCTGCTGATGTGACACACCTCTTAGGAGCAAAGCAATCCTGATGTTGCTAGTGAAAAAAATGAAAGGAAACAGGAGTTGGAGAAACAACTGCATGTTTTGAATGAGAAGAAACACAATCTTGTTCAAATGTTGAAGCAAGTAAGTTAAGTTACCAATAAGTTTATCCATAATTTATGCCAATATCATTAATGCTATGATTGAGTTATCTGTATATGTGCTTTGGCAAATCGAACGCTTTTTTTTCTTCAATTCAGTCTGGTCTGTGTTTTTCTTGTTCGCTTTATTCAGTCATCAGTACAAGAAGCTTTTCTAGAACTAAAATAGAATAAAAAACTTCTCTATTTTTTTTCCTAATAAAATTTCTTCTGAAGCAGGAGGAACAACAGAATATTTTTCTTTCTGAATACTATGGTCATGGTTTTCCAACAGATTTTAAATGCAGAAGAAGAAATAAAAAGACGGAGCACGCAGTCACCTGTTGCACGACCCTCTCTGCCTCATAAAGCAGATATGGCAGTTGAGAACAGTGCTGCTAAACAACTACCCAAGCTTACTGTTGAGGTTAATTTTGGTAGTGATTCAGGTGGAGAATCAGATGCTGCTGCTAATCACAGCAATCATGTAAGGCAGTTGAATCACATCCACATTACTTCTCCATCTGCAACACCACTAGCAAGGACAACATTTAGTTCTTTCCAGCATAATGCAGTAAGTGTTGTTGCATTATAAGAAAAGGCTAGCTAAATTTGGTTTTATGCCGCTTTATAAAACTTTGGTAGTTTTATAACGCCTTGAAGACTAATTCATGATGCTTGCATAATTAAGATGATTGTCTTGAAGTGCCAGTATTATGGCCTATGGAGTAGGTAAAACTGTAAAAGATAGGAAGTTCACCTCTTACTATCTTGATGTTCTTATAATTTTTTGAAATGCCTCATATGCTGTGATTTTCTACCTCATATGAGAAGAATTCTTGCAATAAAGTTGCTTGATTTCTTAACCCTTGCACAATTTTGAGTCTCTGTGATTTACTTTCTTGGTAACTATTAACAACTGACATTATTTGTTGATTACTTAAATATAGCATGCATTCCATTCTTGTTTAGATGCTCTAGATTCTGTATGACACCAATGGGTAATTCATATTAATGTATACATCTCACCAACCTTCGGAACTTAGTGTTGCAATGCTTTGGTATGGAATTTTTTTCATCTTTTAATCCTCCATAACTTGACAATCAATTGGTACAGCTCTAGATTCTAGTATCATCTGCACAAACCCGTTTTGAGTTGTATATTGGTTTGAGCTATGACTCAAATATTGTAGCTAAAGGTGATTACGCTCACCTCCCTCATAGTCCGTCCCTTGATTATGTAAAGGGGGTAAATCACAGATCAATTTATATCTGGTCGTCAAGTTGGCTAGGGGGTGAGAGGGATGCTTTTTCCCCGAGGGCATGCATCTATGACTCAAATATGGATCAAGGCAAGATAGTTGATTGAATTATCATATTTTTTTCTGAATCTCATTAGCAGGCAGCTCTCTCACCCTTCTTATTCATTTCTGCTCTACATAATCATTTGGATACCACTCATCATTCTAAAATATGGTTTATGAAACAACAACTACAGATGCCATATGCATCACTATCATGCTGTTGGATTGACTACTTGTAAAAAGCTAAGGAGATAATTAAAATCCTTCAATCTCTAATCTTGTATTTCTTGGGGCCAAATTTAATTAATATCAACAGAAATAGACTGAAGGGGAGCCTTGGCGCAACGGTAAAGTTGTTGCCAAGTGACCAAAAGGTCATGGATTTGAATCCTGAAAACAACTTCTTGCAAAAAGCTGGGTAAGGATGCGTACAATGAATCCTTCTCCGGTACCCCGCATGGCGGGAGCTTCGTGCACCGGGCTGCCCTTTATTAACAGAAATAGACTACTTGTAAACAAATGGACTACACACTCAAGAAGATAATTAACTGAAGTTATACAAGTTATGCAAAAAAACTATTTCCTTTTCTATTTTTCCTTCAATAGTTTTCCATATCAATGCCTCTTCCAGAGATTGGTTATGGACCAATAAGTTTTCCAGCTACAGCACCACAACTTGAGTAGGGGTGTGTGTGTGTGTGTGTGTGATCTTCCCTTGTCATGCTTCATTTTTCAAACTTGTGCATAACCTGACCTCCATATCTAGTCTTGGTAAGTGCTTTGCCTAATTGTTTTAAAAAAATGATATACATGCCTGCATTTCTACATGTAACATGCACTTTGAATCAAGCGTGCCTATTGGCAGAATGAGCTCTATTTACTGTCTATAACTCATCCTTGACCTTCCTGCACTTATTTTGTAGTAAAGCACCCATGTTGCATATTGCGTATGTGGTGCTCAAGGTTTTAGAGTTATTCTACATGTGTGGTGTATATGAAGTCGTATATAGGCCACAGGCCATATGCAGTAGCATATTATTTTATATTCAACTAACTACCTAGATTATACAAATTAACCAAATTATGATAGGCATACTATTCCAAAGATAGATTACATGAGGACAACTTGCAGATGCAATTAAGATGAAACAGATAACTTGATTTCATGAAGGATGCAATGCTGCCTGATTGTTATTTTACCTATTGCTCAAATTTCTGATATAAAATACATTTCAGGGTGTTCAAAACAACAGAGGTAGTATGGTGGCAATGGGGCATGGACCACCTACTCCCAGTTCACTGATGAGTGGTGCCATGGCAAGTCCATCCCGCTTTGCTCCTGCAGGTCACCAAAGCCAGACGACAAGCCTTCCTGCCATGGCTTTGCCTGCCAATCATTTCATGGCCTCATCACCATCACCTGCAGTTTCTGGAGGTACTTCCTCTGTCTTCAGGGATCCCCGTGCAACTAACTCCTCTTGAAACAGATGCTTATTGTACATGCCTATCATATTCTTAAAAACCACTTTAGATGCTTAATGTTTTAGTTCCTACAACGTCATTTCTCGTTGATAGCGTCTCCATTAAGGTGTAACCTTGCGTATTTCTGATGCCACCATGCAGTTTTCCGTATACTTGTGTGAAGTTGATCAATTACTCGATTGATTACATCAATCTTTTTCCAATTGAAGCATGACAATACTGGATTATCATAATAGGTTGTGAATACCTGACATGTGCAGTCGTTTTGTTTTGAATGTCTTGATGCAACATTGGACACTAGAGTTTTGTAACCTCGGCAATACGTTGATCGCGTGAAGTGACTTTTCAATCTATTCATTTTGGATATCTGTGTCCATCTAATGTCACGTGATTATTGTGAGTTTGTAGCACATAAAAAAAATGTGAGAAAGATTATCAGATATCCATGATCTTTGGAGTGGATATAACGGGCTTAGAGTGAATTCGAGTTTGCATAATTGTGATTGTGGGTATTGTTTATTTTGTAACCTTCATTATTTGGCAGTCCATAATTGGCCATGACCAGAGGAAATTCCACTGGTAAAGATGTAGATTCTGTGCGATGGCATGGATGATGAGCTTGAGGCCTTGATGACTAGAGTGAACCACCTAAAATGATTTAAATACTATATTAATATGCTATTGAGCTAATGGACCAAAGAAAAGAGTCTGAAGGTAGTACAATCGTCATCTCATTTAACTCAAGTAACTTCATCTAGACGTAACATTCATTGTGATTAGTGTTCTACTTTTAAAAAAGGTCACCTCTCTAAACAGGATACTCACGCTACTAATGATTAAATTGAAGCCATCAATTGTAGGTTAGGTAATCTACTTAGATATATCTTGTCAATTGGTCGCGTCGCCTTGCGTTGCCTCGTGGCGCGTCGCCTCGCCTCGTAGTGTGTCGCGTCGCCTCGCGGCACGTCGCCTTGCCTCGCGCCACACGTCACCGTGCGTCGTCGCGCGTGTGTCGCCTCGCATCATCGCACGTGCGTTGCCTAGCATTGTCGTGTGTGCGTCGCCTCGTGTCGTCGCGCGTGCTTCGCCTCGCGTCGTTGTGCGTGCGTGGCCTCGCGTGGCCGCGCGTGGCCTCGCGTGGCCTCGCGTGGCCGCGCGTGGCCTCGCGTGGCCGCGCGTGGCCTCGCGTGGCCGCGCGTGGCCTCGCGTGGCCGTGCGTGGCCTCGCGTGGCTTTGTGTGGCCACTCCTGGCTGCGTGTGGCCTCGCGTGGTCTTGAGGGCTGCGCCTGACCTCTGGCTACGGCTGCCCCCCACGGCAGATCGGTGGCCGCGGCTGGCATCTGGCTGCCATTGCTCCCAGGGGCAGACCGGTGGCCGCGGCTGCCCCCGGGGGTAGATCGGTGGCCGTAGCCGCCTCTGGTAGCTGCGGTTGTAGATGTCTATTTTAACGCTTATATAAATTAATTTTATTTTTGATTTATTATCTTAAGTCATTGACTAAATTTGTAATGTTGTTTGTGCAGTCTCAATTTGCCATGAGCTCGGTGTAGTTGGAGACACTCAAATATAAAGCACTCTTGTAGATCTTCCCTATGGCATTCTAGCTAGTACTAGCGTTATTCCTTTCAAAATTTCATCCAGTCATATTATATATATGTGCGTTCCTTTATTTTGATAAGGTGTTCTTTGTTAATTTGTCTTCATTGGTAAGATTTATATGTAGTAATGCAAGTCTATGATAATAATTTTAAGAAGACACCCCATTTTCTCCATGTTAGATTGAAAGCTAATAGGATTTTTGTAACTATAGTTTGATGTAGTGAAATAAGTTATATCATATTTAGGATACTTGTAGTTATAATTTGATGTAGTAAAATAGATTGTATCATATTTAGGATATTTGTAGTTACAATTTGATGAGGTGAAATATGTTGTATCATATTGAGGATACTTGTAGTTACAATTGAACCTGGTGAAATAGTTTGCAATATGTTTAGGATATTTGTAGCTAGTGGAAAGGAAGGTGTTGAATTGTAGGGCTTGTAAGCATAGTGGTTCTTGGCAAGGATTGCAAAGTAGAATTATTGTTTGAAAACACTCCTGGGTTCAAAGTCTGCTAAAAACATTACTTACTTGAGAACAAAAAAATGATTCATTTAATTCTTAATGCTATAGTTATCGATTAAAATAATTAATGTTTCATGTTTGCATATGAACCATAAGGGCAGAAAAAAATAACAGATTGATGACATATGCATTTAAATTCATCGTGCTACATTATTTGTAAGTAGCAAGACATACATATTGATATTCAAGCCAATTGACAACCTCTAGTATCACTTTAACTTTATAATTTAAGTAATTATCTTTCTTGTTAGAAATGATCTGGTTTGTTTGTATGCTTTTATGGGGGAAAAGAAGATTATATGGGGATGAGTTCATGTATGTACTGTTTATTTTAAAAAAACTTGTATAACTTTTAGGAGGTGTTGGATTTGTATTACTTTTTGTACTATTTGACTTGTATCAGATTTTGGAGTCTAGAAGAAGAAAGTTCTTGTATAACTTTTTGAGAAATTTTTGGATTTGTATTACTGTAAAATTGATTTCAAATATTAATAGATGTGTATATATGTTAAATAGGATGTGATAATGTTAATTAGGATGTGTTGAATGTTAATGATGTGGTATTTAATTTTGTTGTAATATGTATTTGAATGGAAATTGTAGAAATAAATTAGTTCCGTTGGAATTTTTTGGATTTAGGAATGAATTTGGCGACAAAATTTTTTTGTCACCAAATTATCGTAATTATATCGATAATTTTACGACAAATAAATTTTTGTCCCAAAATTCATCCTAGATTTTGGGACAAATCTAGAGATTCGTCCCAGAATCTGGGACGAATTTATAGATTCGTCCCAGAATCTAGGACAAATTCACAGATTTGTCAATTCACAGATTCGTTCCAGAACCTAGGACAAATCTGTGAATTTGTCATAGGTTCGCATAACACAATTTTTTTGTTTATTTTCGTCGCCAAATTTGTTGTAAATTTGGAATGAAAATTAATTTATTGTAGATCATAATTTTTTTATATTATTATTTTTATTGTCAAATTCGTTGTAAATTCTGCAACAAAAATATTATTAGTCCCAAACTAGTGGTTTTCGTTGCAGACAATTTTGCAACAAATATCATTTTTATTGTAGAATTTGCAACAAATTCACAGATTCGTCCCAGACTCTAGAACAAAATTTTGGATGAAATTTTTTTTATCGTAGATTATATTTTTTTTATTATTTTCGTCGTCAAATTTGTTGCAAATTTGGAACGAAAATTTGTTTTCGTCGCCAAATTTGTTTTCATTGCAATTTGGCCAATGAAAATTTTGCGACTAATTTCATTTTTATTGTAGACTTTGCAACAAATTTGGCGATAAAATTATAATTTGTTGCCATTTTCATTGCCAAATTCGTCCCTAATTTTACATCAATTTGCAATGAATATTATTTTTGTTGCAAACTTGGCAACGAATTTGCGACAAAAATAATATTTGTCACCAATTTCGTCCCCAAATTCGTCGCCAAGTTGGCAACAAGAATTTTGGGACGAAAAGTTTTTCATCGCAGAATTTGTTCCAAAAATTTTTGCAACAAAATTTTTTTAGAAATTCATCCCAGAATTCGTCCCAAAATAGTATTTTTTTTTTCTAGTGGACAGAGGCACAACATGTTTACTTGGTTACATCCGAGGAGGTTGTTAATCCAAGGTAGATGAAATCATAATTTCTCCTTCAGGTGAAGAAACCTCTTTACAGCAATGAAATCTCAAAATGATAAAACTAAACAGAAAAGAAGGTGTGTACAAGTGTTGGTTAGATCTTTCCTGTTGTAGTTTAGCTTTGGGAGCAAGACTGCTTATATAACCTTGCTCGGGGCACCTGGAAGAGTTCCAGACGTCTGGAGGAGGATAAAATTTTATCTCCTTGGCAACGAATCGCGATCAATCACGATCCGGATAAAATTCGATCCGGGCACCCAGACCAAGAAAGTCAACCAAGTTGACTTTTTCAGTCCGGGCCTTCCGCTCCGATTTTGCTCGTCTCGGTCTAGGTCTTTCGCTCCGGTTCCTCTTGCTTGGGTGATCTTGGCCATTTGGAATAGGGCTCACCCGAACCCAACTTCCGGCCTTCTCGAGCAAGCTTCCGCTCCTGGCTTCTCATCCCTCGGAAACATCGCGCGCCTCCTTCTTGTCCGCCCGTGTAGTCTTCCACAGCACCTCGTCCCTCGACGTATTGAGCCCGTCGACTCTCTCCCGTGCCGTTCTTCTCGTTAGCTGCGTGTTTTGCTCGATAGCTGCGTCTTTTGCTCGATATTCTATGTTTCAAAGTTCCTGCACACTTAGACACAAGATTAAACACAATAGGACCTAACTTAACTTGTTTGATCACATCAAATTAACCCCGGGTATCAACAACTAGTGATAAAATTAGGTGGGAAATAATATAATCAATTTTTTGCTGAATCCGCTAGTGAGAATGGAAATACTTGAAGGCTAACATCTTCTTCTAATATGTCATGTGGTTTCAATCTAGAGCACACCATATGAAATTCCTATAGATGTTTGTTGGGATCTTCACCAGAAATTCCATGAAACTTCGATAATAAATGAACACGAGTCGTAAAATAATTTTACTATCATGTTGAAGCACGATCACACTCTGATACCACTGTTGAGATATGCCCATTGCGATGTGTGCTAAAATACATTTCGTAAACATGCGCAGCGGAAAATAAAACAATAATAATTCCTAAATTATTACATCACACGCACCACACGTATATAAGGATACAATATATCAAACATGATCACATAATTAAATTTTTACGGAAAGTAAATTTATGCTAGGTGTACTTTACGGATGACCTGTAACGAGAAGGGTATCAACCGTAGCGACTTTGTCGAACCTCGCCTTTATTCGTATCCACACTAAGCTCCTCAAAACAACTCCTTGAGTACAAGCCTCTCCTTCGGAAGTTACTAGCAACGAGCGAAGAAGAGGGATCAAAAGGAAGAGAAAGAGGAAGAGAAACATACAAGGAAGAGATTTCTTCCTTGTGGTGGTCACGACAACAAGGGGAAGGTCTTCCTCTTGTTGGTGGCAACAAAGAGAGAGGGGAGAGGGAGAGGAGAAGAGAAATTGGATTAAGGTTTTCAAAAAACCTTACAAGCCAATTAATGATCTCCTGTGTATAATCTTCTCTCAACCATATCAATATATAGTCCTCATTAATGAGTTGGATTAGAAAGCCCAAATCCAACTCATTATCTCTTAACTAAAAATTAGCTCATTAACCCCTTAGTTTGTTTCACAACTAAATCAAGTTGGTTCATGACTAATTCATGATTAAACCAAATATGGTCCAACTCTTCCATAAGAGATGTGACCCATCCGCGCTTCCATTTCGATAAATATTTTCATATTTGTCTTATGTATAGTCTAACCAAATATTTATCTCTTGATCTAAGAATCCTATTCTTTAACTTATTTTACGTCTTTTAGAGATTCGTTAGTGCGTGTGACCCAATAGGTTCCCGATTTATCTTGGCCATCCATAATTAACTACTTAATTATAGAACGATCATGAGTGACACCTAGTAGTACATCATGATCTCCAATTAGTCAAAAAATCATAGTTGATCTTAGAATTAATTCTAAACCTTTCAGCAGTTACAGTGAGTCATGCCTCATTCCTTTCACTCGTCTTATACCCACTTGAATTAGGACATGGTCTATGTGTCTTGTCTCCACTAGGCTGACTATGTCACATCTGTTGGATCGAAAGCGCTAGGGGGGGGTGAATAGCGCTCGCGGCTTTCACTCTTTTCGGAATCGTAAAACACGAGTAATAATGCAGTGGAAATAGTAAAACGCACAAACACACAGTAGACACGAGAGGTTACTTCGTTCGGAGCCTATCTCGACTCCTACTCGAAGGCTCGCGGTCGCTAACTGCTTTCGGTGGGCAACAACTATAGTTCGTAAAAACTATTACAAACTAAGTAGAATTTAAAGCAGTAAAAATAATAGTTATACTGACAACAAAAGACTAAATCTGAAGCTCCGGGTTGTCGGCGTCTAGTTGAGGCTTTGTCGGAACGTCTCGTTAGCAACAGGTTGCAGAATGATTGCTTGTGCGAAGTTATCTTGAGCTGCTGGTCGAGACCCTCTTATAAAGGGTGTTCAAGGCGTCTTGAAAGTCATCCAAGGCGCCTCCATGCTGGCCGAGTCACACGCTGAGATAAGGGCTGAACTGGTCGAACCTTATCAGGTTCAAGGCGCCTTCTTTGCTCTCCAAGGCGCCTTCATCCACTAGTCCAAGGCGCCTTGAGCTTCCTTCAAGGCACCTCCAAGCCTGCTTCGCAGCCAGCTCATCTTTTGCACCCGAGGCGCCTCCAAGCTCCATGGAGGTGCCTCGGACACTGTTTATCCGAGGTTTAACCTTGTTCTTTCATACTTGCAAGACATGTTAGATCCAAAACACAAACATATCCTGCAAAATAAAAGTTAGCACATATAATATCATAAATATGAAGTTTGACAGTCATCGGACTGTCCGGGTCTGACTTCGGATTTCCAACCGGAAATCCTAGGTCGACCCGACGCCTACTGTTCCCTCTACGGGGAACGCGTCCTCACCTACTCCACTCAGGAGATTTACCTGTTGCCAGTGCGATCCTCCATATCGACTGGACTTTTGCTCAGTGCTCGATGCTTCCGGACTTTCTGCTGGACTTCTGCTTCCCGGCTGGTCCAGTCTTTCACTTGGTTCGCGACACCAGGACTTTCCACCTAGGGTTACCCCCCTAGGACTTTTGCCTGAAGCACTCGACCCACCAAGACTTTCCGCATAGGGTTACCACCCCCTATGACCTATGGTTATCACCCCCTAGGGTTTTTACCTTGCCTAACCACAGTTAGGGCTTTTGGCTAAGTATACTTAGTATTTTCCTGCAATCTCATTCAGACTGTTAGATCACCACATACCTTAACTTTGAATCCTTTGCCATTATCAAAACTTAGGTTCGATCGTCGGATGCTTCCCGCACCAACAATCTCCCTTTTTTTGATTATGGCAATCTAAATTCAAAGTTAAGTAAAACAAATGCATAAATATATTTAACAGGTTTTAAGTGAGTAAGTTTAAGTATATAAATTTAAATACAAGCATAACTTAAGCTAACACTTAAATTTTGTGAAGCTCCCCCTTAATACAGGGCTTTCTTTTTGAATTAGATTTTCTTTTACTAAAGGGTGTTCAAGGCGCCTTGAAAGTCATCCAAGGCGCCTCCATGCTGGCCGAGTCATACACTGAGATAAGGGCTGGACTGGTCGAACCTTATTAGGTTCAAGGCGCCTTCTTTGCTCTCCAAGGCGCCTTCATCCACCAGTCCAAGGCGCCTTGAGCTTCCTTCAAGGCACCTCCAAGCCTGCTTCGCAGCCAGCTCATCTTTTGCACCCGAGGCACCTCCAAGCTCCATAGAGGCGCCTCGGATAGGCGCCTCAGACACTGTTTATCCGAAGCTTAACCTCGTTCTTTCGTACCTGCAAGATATGTTAGATTCAAAACACAAACATATCCTACAAAACAAAAGTTAGCACATATAATATCATAAATATGAAGTCTGGCAGTAATCGGACTGTCCCGGTCTGACTTCGAATTTTCAACCGGAAACTCTAGGTCGACCTGACGCCTACTGTTCCCTCTACGGGGAACGCATCCTCACCTACTCCACTCAGGAGATTTACCTGTTGCCAGTGCGATCCTCCAGATCGACTGGACTTTTGCTCAGTGCTTGATGCTTCCGGACTTTCTGCTGGACTTCCGCTTCCCGGCTGGTCCAGTCTTTCACCTGGTTCGCGACACCAGGACTTTCCACCTAGGGTTACCCCCCTAGGACTTTTGCCTGAAGCACTCGACCCACCAAGACTTTCCGCATAGGGTTACCACCCCCTATGACCTATGGTTATCACCCCCTAGGGTTTTTACCTTGCCTAACCACAGTTAGGGCTTTTGGCTAAGTATACTTAGCACTTTCCTGCAATCTCATTCAGACTGTTAGATCACCACATACCTTAACTTTGAATCCTTTGCCATTATCAAAACTTAGGTTCGATCGTCGGATGCTTTCCGCACCAACAACACCTAACCCAAGTAATACTTCCTCGTTCTACGGATTCAAATTACTCGTACATGTGTACAAGAGTCTCACACTCTTAACATGTGATGCTTTGACCAAAGACTTTGAGTAATAATCCTAACGAGTGATCATAGGGTATACATCTCCTCGCAAGGAGCGATGAATCCTCTGTGGGCTATCCAAACACCTTCGGACACTTTAACTTATATCCAATCAGCGTAGGTCCACACCTCAATGAGATGTTTGCTCAAGATGTCAAGTATAAGTCTACATGACCAAGATAACTTGTATAATTCAAGTCGAAGGAAACTTGCACTCGTGTTGCAGTAAGAACTTCACAGACATATTTATATATATGTAGAGAACCATATGAAGTTTTACAGCGAGTCACTTCAATGAATTAATTATCATAACCAACATTCACATTTAACTCTCGACATCCCAATGTCTTCAGCTAGTGAGAAAATAGCTGCTTGGCCGAACTAAGGAGTATAACTTGTGCTGGTCTTATAGAATTGATTATGTCCGAATGCATCAATTCGTCGATTAGGGAAATTTTAATATATTCATAATTGCACATGTAGAGATAATAACTAGTTACGATTCAATCACAAATTATCTCATGCTATGAATTATATTACGGATATTCAGCAAATGAATTTAAAACAATCAGACATATAATATGCACTCAAATAGTAAATTTATACTTATCAAATAAATAGAAAAAATCGTAAGGTGATTACCTTAGGGCATCCCTCAAATTCTAACAAAAAGCTAAGGGGTGTGCTAGAATCCGATGACTCAGGGGAGGTGGTCTGTAGCAGAAGGCGCCCGGAAGATGAAGATGCTAGTTCTGCCTCACGATTCTTCAAGATTGTTTCGCCTAGTTGTTTTAGAGTATCTTTATATACCTGCTTATTTTGGAAGAGGAAATATTTGGAGATAGTTGCAGCTACATACATAATATTTGTGAGATGCTGCAAAAATGGGGGAGGAGTCTTCATTCGAAACGGGTAAAGAGGGAGAATGTTTTTACCAAAGGAGGAGGTCAGTCCAATTTTAGCTGAACTTAACTCGAGCATATATAACAACTCCTCCTGAAGTAGTATAAAAATATCAAACTTTAGTCCTGTTAATTTTGATATGACCCTACAAAGGGAGGGCTCCCTGTCAAGGACGCCGAGGGTTGGCACGAGTGGATGGTTATGTCGCCAAGCATGTAGCCAAGATACTCGGGTGGGGAGACGGATAAAAAAGTATTTGTCCTTCCAGTTACTACTCTGGGCAGGGATCCTCTCAAAAAGAGTGATTTTTTGCTAAGCACAAAAGCAAAATACACGCTCGACCACTTGTTGGGAATAGAAAAAGTGATGAAATAAACATGGGAAAGGGGAGCCCCAAATTGGCAGAATATGATGGCCTCCCCTCACATCATACAAATGGAGTTGAGAACTAACTATTGAAGGAGAATGTGAAAATACTGACTCACTTCGATGAAGAACAGGGGAATAGGAAAGCATAATCCTTCCTGCACCTGCTCCTTGAAGAAATTTATATAGTTTGCGAGGGGAAGATAGGGACGTTCCTACTCTGCGGGCACCATCATGTTTATGGAGTGAGGAATTCATAGTTGAAACATAGGTTGTCAAGGCCCACCCTGTTAAATTGTGAAATAAGGAAGGTGTAGCTTGGACCAGAGGTGCCAATGATGGAAATTAAGGAGAGAATCAAGGAGTAAGATCAAAGACAGATGAACAAGGAGAAAAAGAGGTCATTGAAGTTCGTAAAAGTTGAGAGCCCGTTAATGCTAAGGAAGAAGAAGATGAGGAGGACAAGGTTGTTAGGGTTTTTAAAGATTTTTTTTAAAAAAGAAACCCTTTAAATTCCCTTTTAAGACGGATCGTTGGATTAAGGGGACAAAAAGGCAGGCTAGCGTCCGTGACCTTCAGATTAGAAGATGAAGGGATGTAAATTAGAAAATTGTGTGCTTGTTGTTGTGGAAGGGAAATAAGGTTGGCAGACATGTGTTTCCATTAAGGGATGCACATTTATAACTGATGCGATAAATAAATTATTATTTTAAAGAGTTGGTGTTCGCATTGAGGTAGATTTTTCATTGTTTTTAGTGTTTAATACTTAGGGCATCTATAACCCGGTCAACCCTAAGCCTGGCCCAGCTTTCAGGACTTCATCGGTTCTAATTATTGGGTCATCTTTACCAAACGACCGATTGTCCTAAAAACCTGTCAAACCTTAGGTTTCGGCTGATTTTGTTTTCGGGCGGCTCCTAATGACTTCAATGGTGGGCCGACTGGACCGTCAAAGCTTTGTTATTGAGTAGTTAAATGCTTGGGTTTTTTAGTTGCTCAGTATATAAAATGAGACTAAGGTTCTGTCGCTCGGGCAGGAGGAGTACTCTCAAATATGGGAAAATAATGAGTAAAACAATGCAACATTAACCAACAAGCAACAGACAAAAACTTTGTCATATGGAATGAAAACTTAAACTTTATTATACGAAAGTTGCCTAACAAAGAAAAATTAACAAGTGAAAAATTATTTGAGGTCAGGAAATAGACCGAGTGGTCTCTCTTTGATAAGTCTTTGGCGGTCCAGGAAGCGAGTTGGGATTTTAGATGCTAAGTATCCCTCTCCCTAAGTTATGTGACTGCACCGTCAGATTCAAGAAGAAGAGCTTTGTTAATAGAGTCAACGATGGACATGGTGAAGTCGCATGATTGAAGGAGGGCAGTCTTCCTGCTTTAAACTGCTCATCCTCCCCGCCTGATAGATAGCTAGTTCCACCCAGACGATTGTCGACTAGGAGGAGAGACCCATCGATTCAGATTTGGCGGAAGTCATAGCATTCTGGTTGGCCTCTAAGTCCTCCTAGAGAGATTCCTACTCCATGCGCCCAACTTTTGTTGCCGCTCAGATGCCAGTTGAGTTTGGGCCGCTAGCTTCGCTATGTGTGCAGCCTTTGCTTCCTCTAGTTGAGCAGAGAGGCGCTGTACTTCTATTATCTTCCCTTCTAGATCGACCACTATATTCGCTCAATAGGCTATCTCCGAGCGAAGCCTATCTTCGATAGTTTTCAAGGTGGCCTTTGATTTTTCCACCCGCTTTGCATCAACCTTACTCAACGACTGAGTCTCGTGAAGTTCCTTTTCTAACTGGCCCAGCTGCTCGAGTTTAGTCGGATGCTCTTATGGTGAAAGAGCGGAGTGTATATGGAGCCGACCTTTGACAGGAGTTTCTTCAGGGTCTCGTTCTCCTGGGTCAAGGTTGTAATTTTTTTGCGACATGCCCATCCCGAATGCCCATTGCTGTAGAACAAATGTCATCAAAAGTGTTCAGAGTGAAAGATAACTGAACGCTTAAGAGCATACCATAGTTCGATCAAAGGAATACTCATCCGTTATCTCTACTTGCGTAAAGTCGCCTAGCCAGTTCATAGCAGCATCCCAGACCTCCATCAACTGGCCCCATAATAATATGCGACCACTGACCGGTGGGGGAGATGATGGGGAAGCTATTGCCTAGGCAAACGGTAGATTGTAGATGACAGAGAATTTGTAGAGTCATTTTGGCTCGCTACCAGGAGTTGTAGTCAAAGGAGCCTCGACAAGAGGGGTGACGAGCAGGGCAGTTGGTGACTGAGAGGGGACGACTAGGGAACCTACTGGTCATGAAGTGACTTCTTGGATTGGACTGCTAGAAGGGAGAGCGGGGACAGATGGATGAGCAGACAAAGTCCGCTCAGAAGATTATGATGGGATCTCCTCTGAGAGAGGTGTAAGGCGGGGCCAAGACACCATAATGGGGGATGCTTGCCCCTCAGGAACTTGAGTGGAGAAGATGAGTCGGCGCCTCGCCTCTTCTTCAGTGGCATCTCCACCTCATCAGATGGAGAATCCTCGTCGACTAAGAGAGGGTCAGCCGACACTCCTTCCTACGTAGCTGCCACACTGGATATAGTTGCCTGGCTGCTAGATGTCCTGTTAGAAGGATTGGCCGACTCTTGAGCTTGCTTGGTTAATAGTATTTGTTCTTGCCGGAGTAGCTTGTCTTCTTGCAACTAAAGACGCTCAATGGCTATGGACTCAAAAAAAGCATCCACTGCATAAAACCATAAATATTTTAGTTAGTGCCAACCTAATGGACGAGTTGCTAAGACTTACTGAAGGAGCAGGGAAGATTTGCTTGGATAGGACTTAATCCAAATAGGTATAGCAACCCTTCCCGCAATAACTTAGGAGTTTTGAATTGCATTCTGCCTAATTTCTTTGAGTAGGAGATGAAAGCTGGGGTCAAGTTTGAAGTGCCCAAGGTTAGGAATAGGAGAAAGGTTGGATTTCCACTCGGTCAGTCAAGAGGCTGGCTCAGGCATCTGAATGAAGAAGAAATGAGACTTCCATCCCTTATTTGAGGAAGATAGTTTTTTAAAGAATACTACCTTAGGGCTTGATTGAAAAAAAAAACTTATGGTTTTGATTTCTTGGGATAAGAAAACAGGTAAAAATTATGAGAAGGGGAAGGAATGCCATATAGGCGAAACAAAATAAACATTCCACACATAGTGCTGAATGCGTTCAAAGTAAGCTATTGAAGTGGGATATCAAAATAGTTGCTTATTTCAGAAAGGAAAGAGGGGATTGGGAAACTTAGGTTGGCTACCATTTGATCCTAAAAAATGTAACGTGGCCCTCAAGCAGGCGATGAGGATGATCGTGAGGGAGAGGGAGGCGTATATCATAACTTTTGGGGATTTCATATTGCAAACGGAGTATTTGTTGATTTGTGTTATCAAAATCTGAGTTGGTGAAAGTGTACTAAGGAATAAACGATTTTTGAGCAATGGATAGAGGAAGAAAAAGCATAGGAAGGACAATGAGAAGACTTACTGGCACAAGTCGCAAGAAATGAGAGCTTGTCGACAAAAATTGCCAGATAGAAGGTCGAAGAAGACGAAGAGCAAAGTGATTTGTTTCTACAACACTTAGGGTTTTTAAACATAAGCCACCAAACATGGCCCGATCACCATTATTAGATTAAAAACAACACGCCCATTGAGGATTGTTGATATGCAAGGAGGGGAGTGCCGTTGGTCCATACAATAAGGCATACGCCAGCTGTCGCTTCAAAAAATGTGTTAGTGGGGCACGTGACATTCACCCATAAATGGGCATTTATAATGGATAAGATAGCCGGATCATTATGTTGAAAAACGCTTCCCGCGTATTAGTGGTATAACACTAGGCATATCGATCCTTTGACATGTATTTTTTTAAAAATACAGCTAAGTATAAAAATAAGGGGCAAGCGGAAGCACGTTCACCTGACCGAACCAATAAGTGAATCGGTTGAGCAGATACAAGACTTGGGTCTATTTAATCGACTATGAGCCTCCTTCGACTAGACTTGAAGGGGAGTCTAGTGATACGGGATGTTAAACACGGATCCCAGGGTAACGTGGAGGTCATATTCAAGGTGATATGACAGTCAAAGTTAAGGAGAGGGAGTAGCTAACATATCCCTCTTTTGCTCCTCACCTAGTGCCACCTAGTGCCAAGGTCCCAATCCAAGGACGACCGGTAATCGGCCCTACCTCCGCCCGAATCCAAAGGACCTAGCATTTTACTCCTATGCCAAGGCACTTAATGTATATTCGACCGTCCATTATCCGCTCGAGTTTAAGAGAGGACTGCCTTGTCACAGGACTGGCAAGGAATATATTTGGCCAGGTCTTGAAAATTCAGCCTTTTACTCTCATACTACAACATAATATGTAGTCGGTCAAACATATGAGTTGTCACTATTCATACCTTCGTCCTCCTATATATGAGTAGCCAGGTATAAAGTTAACCAGAGTTACAAGGCTCATTATCTTTATCTTTGAAGAATCAACATACAAGGTAAACCTCAAAAGAAACTCGATTTGGATTTCTAAAACTCAAGCTATCATTTTAGGGACAAGCCTCCAAGTACAATGTCGATCAGTTGAAAGTACTAATCAAGTCTCTCGAGGCTCGGTTCCCCATTTTTCAGAAGCAAGTATCCCTACATATGATCGATCAGTCATAAAGTCATCCAGACCTAGGGGACTTGGTTCTCTAGTACTTCATAATCAGATCTTCAACATCACACAACATATATTCGAGCAACCCTAAGAGTTGAACACTCTACTATACTCAGTACTCTATTTTTATATATACACCCGGTCGGCTAAATATTCGATCGGGACATTTTTGGGGGACCACATGATCAGAGAATCACAACAGTCCGTCAGAAAATACCAACCGTTTGTAAGAGAATATTTTTTTGTTGTTATATGAACATTCAATGGAACATTTCTCAAAGGTAACTTTGCACTTTACACCAGCCAACATATTGTGATAACATATTTCTTCAACCGTCGCATTAATAGGGTAAATTATGAAAAGGGTACACACGGGTAACGGAGAATTTCTCGGACGATGATTGTACATCTTTTAGGTTATATTTCCTCACTCGATAGCTTATGACACATGATATTTTTTATCATCTCATCTCATGATTACGAAAGTTATGAGAGATGGTATATAAACGGATTTTTTCCGTTGAAAAAGTACGTTTTTATAACAATCTCATTTACATACATACATGAGATCATCATATTGATTTGAACATCGATCTTCATCAAAAAATTCCTTCCTTGATTTGTAAGTACTAATATTCTATTTATTCGTTTAAGTACGTACAGAGAGATTCTTCATTTCAAATCGCAACATTTTCTCTGATTAAAAATTTTCTTCTCTCAACATCTGAACTACTTCTCTAGGCGATAGCTCTTCAACTTTTACACCGGGCATCCAACATACAGTCCAATCCAATGACTGACTCTATTTTGGAACAAATCACACGATGGGGTCTGAATTAACCTTGTGAAATGACATCTCAAGTCACACGACGGGGTGTACATGGTGCCGTGCAGTGGACGCTATGCAGCCCTCCCTCCCACTCCCCAGCTCCGGTTGTGAACTACGCGTCGACAATATAAGTGCGAAAGCAATCCAACAACTAGCTAGCTAGTCATGCCAACTCCAACCAGCAAGCTCCAGCCATTCTCATCTAGCGGCCGCTCGAGCCGAGTGAGTAATAATGAGGATGCTTTTGAAAAAGGTAGAGATAAAAAAGGCGCCTGCCTTCCACTCATCCTCCAACGCCGCTGTCACGTACGTCGACAGATCGCAAGGATAAGATAGAGACGGCAGGTGGCGTGAACGCACCATCTCCTGTCCTCTCCTCCCTCCTAGTGAAGTTCGCGATCGCTCTCCGATCGGTTTCCTCCGAGTTTCGTACCGTGGCCGCTAAGTACGGAAGAGGACGAATTCAGTACACCCGCGGCGTTTAGCTCACCATTAATAATTCAAATTGATCTATCCAAATCGAAATGTGGATTCTATTTCGGTTCCAGTACTAACAAGCATGCAAAAGGAGAGTCACCATCAACTATGCTTATTTCAGCTGTTTGCCTCAACAATTTAGGGTCAAATACATTAAAATTATCCACCGCCCACTGAATTCCATCTTCCAAGCAACGCACTGTGCCATGCGAAGAAACAAAACAAAGACTCTGCTTTTAACAATACAAAAACATCATGTTGCTTAGGACCAGCAGTTCACTTTCCTCATTGAAGAGAAGAAAGAATCACGACTACCACAACATATATACATGGTGCATGCGCTCAATTTCAAGAGCACTCTGCCAAATTAAGATGGAGACGAGATTGCTGCTTCCCGAGTGACTGTACTTGCAGTGAATGCATCTGCAATAGGCGACCGGTGTTGGCACGGGCACGGCCATGCCATGAACTTTGCAATTTTATCTCCTGGCATAACGACGACCAAGCTTTCGACCTTTTCCTCCTTGTTCTCCTGCAACTCAAAGAGACGCACAAGTTAAGCGAAAGAAGACAACAGACAAATCACTTTGAGAAATTAAACCAAAGTTAGTGCTATATTTGTGGTTGTTCTTCTGAAACTTCCATGCATGTTTTATGCAAGTTTTCAGTGCCATGATCAGGTTGCTTCTGGGGTGTCCAACTGCCTTTTAAGATGGCGACTTCGTCACGGCACGATTTGGTTAGTGCGCTCCAAATAAAAGGCGCCTATTTTCCACCAATCACCCACCGTTTCCAATGCAAAATCTACCTAGAAAGATTCGAGGAGAACAAATTCTCTTCTTTCACCAAATCTTTTTAAAAAAAAGTTACTACGATTATTTTCTACTTTGTGAGTTTGTTCTTCCATTCTTTCATGTTTTCTCGATTTTAATATTACCAAAGATGGAAGAAAAATTTTTTTTAAAAAAAACTTGTGTGCAGAATCGATACGTATACCTGACGCATAGGGGAGAGCTTGGACGTTAGAGACGGAGAAGATGGCTGGGGGATTCGGCTGCCTTCCTCGAGCGCATCCAAAGGGGGAAGTTGCTGCTGGTGGCCGCGGCTGGGTCGGCCACGGAGGGAGCGGAGTTTCTCCCAGTGGTAGCACAAAGCGAAGAAGCCGCTGAGGCAGAAGATGACGACGAGCAGTAGTGCGGTGCCGAGAGGAAAACCCAACGTTGGCCTCGACCCATGGTGCTCGGCTGCTGGCTGCGCCGCCGGCATGGCCGCACCACCGTCCATCTCCACTGCAACCACTTGCTCGATAACTCTTCCTATTGTTATACCTTCTCATGTGATGCTCGTCTCCTCCTTTGGTTATGGCGTCGTCGTCATTGCCTGCAGCGCACATAGAGAATTAAAGAGCAAGATGGAGGGGATTGGCCGGCGATGTCGTAATGGAGTCTTGAGGAGGTGACGAGGAGGGCTATTTATGGAGTCTGATCGGAGGGAAGCCAGAACGCGTACGGTGGAATTAAAGCAGAGTACTTATGAGGTGATGTCCTAGTGCGGCTTGTTCGGTAAAGATTCCGGTGGAGTCGCAGTCAACATTATTATCTTTTCTTACTTTTTCTGATTTCCGTATAAACTTGAATAATAGATTAAGATTTTTTTTCCCAATATTTTACTTTCACTAAATTCGCTTAGTGTCTCGTGAATCTTTAATGGGAATGAGGTCAGGTTGCACTGTCGATCGCTACTGCAGATCCTTTTGTTGGTAGTGCTCCATCATCAAAACATATGACAAATATATAAATCTATCTTCACATCCTTCCAATTTGCTAAATGCGTAAAGTAGGAACTTGATTAATTAAAATGTTAGGTTATTAATTTAATATTTTTAATCATTAAGTCATTTTAATCTAATTTTTACCGTACACTCAATAAGTTTCAATAATTGAATAGCTATTGAGCATTGGAAATAATTTTCAAACTCTATTTCTTTCATTATCTTTTATTCTTTCATGCTCTTTAGCCTCCACTTGCTCGGGTAATCATGAGTGCTTCATTATAGTTGTTCAAATGTAATAGTGATGATACTAGAATAGTGATTTCCTACGAGTTGAGAGATAAGAAAAAAATTATCATTCTCGAGATCTTCTAAAAAAAATAATATTCTTTAATAACCATAGATAATTTTTTAGACATTAAATAGGGTTGAATAGATAAATCTAAGACTTAAATAAAGAAAAGAAATTCTAGAGCCATAAGGACATTGTGGTTTGATACAGGTATAATGAGCATATCTTGGGAATGAAGTGGAGGTCAAAGTCAAAGTAATATGTCGCTCAAAGTCAATAAAAAAGGATATTTCCCACCTGACTTTATTATTCATCCCACACTAAGGCTTTCAGTGTCAATCAGGCCGGCCCTTAAGCCCAAGCCGTTCGGAAGAGGGCCAATCGACCCTTAAGCCAGTCAAACATAGGGACTTTAGTGCTTCACTATTGAACTGGGAAATTAGCATGTCCGGTCATTTAATAGTCGACCAAATTTAAGGGATGTCCGACCAACCTCACAATTGACTGACCATAAGTTTAGCCAGCATAAGGGTCGATCTCCCCGATTCTTACAAATCCCTCTACAAACACCCGGTCGATCCTATTATTGGCTAACCCTATGGGTTTCCACAAGACCATACGGCTGTATATCCATTCAACAATGGGGCCAAAAGGATTTATATGGCTCCATACCCATCTCCTATACGCATAAGTGTAAGGTAACTCTCTTTATAAACTTGGTTAGACTTCCAGATCTTAGGTTCACCTTACCTATAAATTATTATATAGAAGATTGGCTTAAACTATCGATCGAAACTCTCAAAACATAGCTCTATTTCTCTCTGCAGCCCAATACACACTCGACCGGATACAAGGCCGACCGGGCCTGAGGCACTTAGTTTCATATTGCTTCCTGATATGGGTTATGATAGGTCGACCTATTGGATGATGTAGAGGTCATGAATGAGAAAGAAAGGAGAGGCCCATAGCTGAGTAAATGTATGATTAAATATGATAATGGTTGCCCAAATAAAAGGTTTTCCATATAAGCTTGGCCGGACAAAGCCCGACCGAGCATAAAGACACTTGGCCTTATAAAACTTTTAGTATATTATCAGCCGAGTGAAGGTCGAACGAGCACCAATGTGCTTACATGCACTCGGTTAAACTTGAAGTAAGAATGTTAAGTTTCGTTCCCAATTCAAGTTTAACTTCTAAAGGGAAAATTTGGATTAATAATGTTAAACATCGTTTGCAATCCAAATTTAACTTTAGTAGAACACATGGATAGCTAGGATAGTTCTATGCTTATACAAATTTTTGTACATGGAACTAGGACGGTATTCCGAGTAGCAACCAACACACCCTTCATAAGTAACTGGATGCGGCTTAGGCTACTCTCAAGTCTGTATAGGTGGAGCTCTCGGCATCAAAGGCGGAGACAACGGTTGCTCACCAGGAGTTGGCCGGGGCACAGGGTGATGCAGACAAGGCCCGAGGAGAGTTGAAGGACTATCAGGCAGGGGAGGACTCTCACCTTGCAGAGCACAAGGCCTCCTTCTTTGCTTCCAAGGATTTTATGGCTAAGGTAGGCCACCTCATCAACCAGATGCTGTGTGTTGGTTAGTCCTAGAAAAATGTACCGGTTCCACTGTACAAAATTTTTTTGTACAAGTGTCGAACCTTTCCTTAAATAACCTAATGTGTTCTTTAGAAGTTAAATTAGGAATCGCAGATGGAACTTAACATCATTGATTCCAAATTTAACTTATTTGTTCTTAATAATTTAGATTTGAATCGCAAGCGGAATTTAACACTATTGATTCAAATCCACCTAAGTATTAATTTTCAAAATTGGCTTCCAGGACTGCATGGCGAGGCACATGACCTTCTTGGATATGGGAGCAACCACCACCGCCTAGACAAAGCCTTTTAAGGAAAGCTAATATTTAATTTCCTTAAATAACTCTAGGTTAACCAAAAAGAACAATCGAATCACAAATTCGAAAAATAAAATAAAAGAAACACAACTTCGAAACAAATCCGAAAACTCTAGAATCATATGCCTCTTGTGTTTGGTATTTCCAAAAATAACTATACAAAGAAAACTAGTATGATGTGAAAAACAATTACTAGTTATACCTTTCTTTGTAAGCAAATAACCTCTTGATCTTCTACCGTATTCCTCTTCTTATCCCGGACGTTGTGTGGGCAATGATCTACCGAGATGAGAACCACCCAAGCTCTTCTTCTTCCTTTCTAGTTTTGGCCACCAAAATCACCTCCAAAGATGAAGAGGTTCGACCACCACCAAGCTCCAAGGGATGCTAGAAATATCGCCTCCTTTTCTCTCCTTCTTCTCCAAGCAAGATCTGGCCACCACAAGGACTCCAAGGATGAGATGAGATTCAACCACAAGGTGGAGAGAAGAGAAAAAAGAAGGGGATGATGGCCGACCACACCAAGGAAGAGAGGGGAGGAAAAATAGAATAGAGTTGTTAGCCACAAAGACACCTCTACCCTCTCTTTTATAATCTTTGGTCTTGGCAAATAAGGAAATTTAAATAAAAACTTCCTTAATTCTTTTGCCATGAAAATGTAAAATTTAATTAATTAAAATTAAAATCCTTTTCTCATATGTAATGGCCGGCCACTTTAATCTCCAAAACAAGGAGAGTTTTAATTAACACAAGAATTAAAACTTCCTAATTTGTTTCCGAAAATTTATAAAAAATTTCTCCAATAATTTTCCCTTCATAGTGGATTATAAAAAGGAAATTTTATAAATTAAAACTTTCTTTTAAACATGTGGATAAAAAGAAAGTTATTTTTAAAAATTAAAATTTCTTTCAATTTACAAACAAGGAAAGATTTCAAATCTTTTCTTAATCCTTTGTAGAAAGCTATAAAAAGACAGATTTAAATTTTAAACTCTCTTTTAAAAACATGGAATCCACATAAGAAAAAATTTATAAATAAAATCCTTTTTAATATGATGTGGCCGACCACATCATGCTTGGACTCCAAGCATTGGCCGGCCACAAACTTGGCTCAACCTTTGGGTCTTGCCCGACCCTAGCTTGGGTTCCAAGCTAACTTGGCCGACCACCAAAGAGTGGGTAAGAAGGTGCGTATGTGATGGGTATAAATCTCTATATACAAGAGGCTACGATAGAGATCGAGAGGAGGAATTGGTTTTGGTCTCCCGATGTAATTAAGCTTCCCGTGTTCGCCCCGAACACACAACTTAACTTCATCAATAATAATTCATACCACTAAAGAATTATTATTCAACTACCGCACCAATCCTAAATTACATTTTGGGCTCCTTCTTATTATGAGTGTGTTAGTCTCCATGTGTTTAAGATAATGAATGCCCACTAATTAAATGAGTTACTGATAACTCACTTAATTAATATCTTAGTCCAAGAGTAGTACCACTCAACCTTATCGTCATGTCGGACTAAGTCTACCTGCAGGGTTTAACATGACAATCCTTATGAGCTCCTCTTGGGGTCATTCTCAACCTAGATGACTAGGACACAGTTTCCTTCTATAATCAATAACACACACTATAAGTAATATTATTTTCCAACTTATTGAACTTATTGATTTATCGAGCTAAATCTCACCCATTGATAAGTCAAAGAAATAAATACTAAATATATGTGTTTGTTATTATATTAAGATTAAGAGCACACACTTCCATAATAACTAAGGTCTAGTTCTTTTATAAAGTCAGTACAAAAAGAACTTACCTAAAATGGTCCTACTCAATACACTTGGAGTGTATCAGTGTAATTTATTAGTTAAGATAAACTAATACTTAATTACACTACGACTACTTTAACGGTTTGTTCCTTTCCATTATAGTCGCGAGCAACTATTTATAATTTATAAAGAATTGACAACATGATCTTCTGTGTATGACACCACACACCATGTTGTCTACTATATAAATTAATTGAACAAATTACATTTAATAAATAAATGTAGATATTTCACCATTTGTGATTCTTTATTTCTAAATAAATGTTTATACAAAAGTTAGGCTTTTAGTATACACTCTAACACTGTGTTACGGTGGCGAAGGGGCTTTGTATACATCCCGCACTACTAATCCAAGACTAAGTCTTGGAACAGATTTTTCCTGTTTTTGCGTGTGCAAGTTTTCAATGGCCCAACAAGAAGGCTACAGCACTGTTCGCTCACCGCTCTTCACCGGAGAAGACTTCGGCTACTAGAAGGGCCGAATGGAGTCGTACCTACAGACCCAGTTCGAGATGTGGATGATCGTCAAGACTGGACTCGAACTTCCAACTGACGGCGTCGGTAAACTAATACCTTGTGAGAACTGCGATGCAACCCTAATCAAGAAGGTAGAATCAAATGCCAAAGCGACCTGCACCCTCCAGCATGGCCTGACAAAGGAGGAACTCAACAGAGTAGGACCTTTCTCATGTGCAAAGGAGCTATGACAAAAGCTGATCAAACTACACGAGGGTACATCAGATACAAAGGTAAGCAAGTGATACCTTATTTTAAATAAACTATATAACATTAAATTGCAGGAAAATGAAACGGCAAGCCAACTACACGTCCGCATACAAGACCTATTGAACGGACTCCACGCAATCGACCAAAGGGTGGAGAACAGGGACGTTATAAGGTATTCACTCAACGCCTTTCCTAGGATTACCTTGTGGGCATTCATGGTAGATGCTTACAAGGTATCCAAGGATCTCTCGTCAATAAAGTTAGATGAACTTTTTTCTGAATTTGAATTGTATGAGCAGACTAATGCACACCCAGCCGAGAAGGGTATAGCCTTGGTTGCAGGTACAAGAAGAAGGCGCAAAACCAAACCGGAGTCGGAAGAAGAACCTGATTCGGACGACGATGACGATGAGCTCACGACCGAACTTGTCAACCTGGTGAGGAAGCTCTACAAAAAGAAGAAGGGCTTCAATAAGAAGGATGTTAGAAAGGTGATCCAGTCCAAGGAGACCCAACCAAACTCAAAGCTAAAAGTCGAGGTGACGTGCTACGGATGCAACCAAAAGGGGCACATCAAGACCAACTGTCCGAACCAGAAAGACGCGAAGAAACCAAGAAGAAAGAAGGCACTGAAGGCGACCTGGGACGAGTCTTCTTCCGAAGAGTCAGACAATGAAGAACTTGAGCAGACGAGTTTTCTTGCAATGACGGCCCGGGACCAAATCGACGAATTGAGAAGCGAGGGCGAATCGGAAGCCGAGTCCGAGAGAAGCCACAGATCCAAATCCAGTTCCAAAGGGCCTAACCCCTCTATAAGTACCTCGCGAATTTAATTAATTACTTAATGCAAAAGTTAGTAAAATCCAACATTCGGATCAAATCACTTCTAAAGGAGGTAACAACCCTTAAAGAAGTGACTAACTCTGAATCCTTGACTGACCCAGTTCAGACTGGAACCTCAACTCAAGTCCAAAAGCTTGAGGAAGAGAATTCTAGCCTGAAAAGTCAAGTCAAAGATTTGAAGTTTGCATTGGAACGGTTTACACTGGGGTCCAAGAATCTTGACTTGATTCTTGGAAATCAGAAAGTCGTATACAATCAATCCGGACTAGGATTTAGAACTAAAAGAAAATATCGGTCTTATTTATCGCTTGTTAATAGACCGAATAGAAAGATAGTCCAAGCATGAATACCTAAGTCCAACTTGGTCAATCAAGTTGGACTTGGTCAAAATTGGGTCCCCAAGGATCAAGTACATTACCTTGATAGACCATATCGAGGCTATGATCCAGGGGGAGCCAATAGAAAAACTATCTTAGTAAATAGATAAAATTGCTTGATGCTTGTTTATTTTTTTTGTAATAAGCATGTTTAGATTAGGGTAGATTAAGGACCTAGGCGTAATTTACACTTGTTTAGTTAAACCTAGGGGTTTCAAAAGGGAAATTAAATATATATTTTCTTTAAAAGGCTCTGTCTAGAAGTGGTGGATAATCCCATACCCAAGAAGGTCTAGTGCCTCGCCACAGCTTGGGAGTCAATCTTCGAAATGTATATTTAATTAACCAATTGGAAAACCTAAGCTTAACTCAAATGTAAATTAATCCTTAGAAATAATCTAAATTAAGATAACCATCTCACAAAGCTACTCAAGGTTCCTTGATTGATAACTTAGAATCGGGTGGGATAGATCTAGGTTGAACTTAGTTAATTTTAAATAAATAAACTTAATTAATAATTTAACTAAATAGACTTAACTAACTTAATTAATAATTTAACTAAATAAACTTAATTAATAATTCAACTAAACAAACTTAACTAACTTAATTAATAATTTTAAATAAATAAACTTAATTAACTTAATTAATAATTTAACTTAATTAACTTAATAATCAACTAAATTTTAATTGACTTAATCACTTTAAAATTTAAATTAACTTAATTAACTAAACTAATTTAATCATTTTAAATCCAATTTAACTTATTCTAATTAATCAATTTAATTAACTAAAATCTAATTAACTAACTTAACCAATAAATTAACTTAATCAGCTAAATAAAATAAATTAACTTAAACCAATTAACTTAATAAACCATCTCACAAAACACCCATAGGAATACCATGATTGATCATCTAGACTGGGTGAGATGGAACATTAAGTTAATTTCAGTCAAACTATCTTCTAAATCCATCAAATTGACCCAAATCAAATACTTTATGTAAGAACATAAAGAATTGGATCAATGAATGCTAGATAGTGGATGCTCCAGGCATATGACAGGAGACAGACTGAAATTCACTAAACTGAAACTCAAGAACCTAGGGTCGGTTGCGTTCGGCAACGACGGGACCCTTAAGGTAATCGGAATAGGTAATATCCAATTAAATTCTGATTTCTATATTCAAAAAGTGTTATTAGTTGAACAATTTAGTTTCAATTTATTTAGTATTAGTCAGTTATGTGACTCAGGATACTTAGTCACTTTTTAAAAAACTTAATGCATAATTAAGAATATTAATAATCCTGAAATCACACTTAAGGGAATTAGGAAAAAGAACATTTATACAATAGACCTACCTACCTCTTAACAAGAGTGTTTATTGACACAACAAGAGGAAATCAAGTTGTGGCACAGGAGACTGGGTCACACTCATACTAGACTCATTTAAAAAATGAGTCAAAATAGTTTAGTTAGAGGTCTGCCTAAATTAAAATTTATTGAAAATTCAACTTGTGATGCTTGTCAACAAGGTAAACAAACCAAGTCAGACATAAGTTAACCAGCTTAAACAGAACAACTACAATACTTGAGCTCCTTCACCTAGACTTGTTTGATTCACACAGAGCCAAGCCACTAAGCAAAAATCAATATTGCTTAGTAATAATCGATGACTACTCAAGATTTACTTGCGTAAAATTCATAAAAACTAAAGATGAAACCTTTGAAGTTTTAAAAATCTTTTGTAAATTAATAGAAACTAAAAACGACACTCAAATAAAAAGAATTAGAAGTAACCATGGGGGAGAATTTGAAAACCATAAATTTATCGAATTTTTGTGAAATTAATGGCTATAAACATGGATACTCATGCCCTAGGACCCCCCAATAAAATGGTCTAGTAGAACGAAAAAACAGAACCCTACAAGAAGCAACTAGGACCATGTTGAATGAATACAAACTATCTAACCAATTCTAGTTTGAAGCAATTAATACAGCCTGTTATATACAAAATAGAATTTTACTTAATAAATATCAAAATAAAACACCTTATGAAATATATTATAATAAAATTCCTAACTTAAACTATTTAAAAGTATTTGGCTGTAAAGTATTTATTTTAAACACCAAAGACTATTTAGGAAAATTTACATAAAAAACAACCCCAGGAATATTTTTAGGGTACTCAATAACTAGTAGGGCATATAGGGTTTGCAACAAAAATACCCTAAAAGTTGAAGAAACTGCAAATGTAATTTTTGATGAAGAAAATTACTTACCTAATGTAGTAAATGAAAATAGGAATATAGAAAATATTAACTCAAGAAATTTAGAAGATGATGAAGAAATCCCACTTGAATCTAATAAATTACAAGAACCAGTTACTAACCCAACTATAAGACCAACAAGAACAAATACTAATCACCCATTTGACCAAATTTTGGGTGATCCAACTCTAAGAGTTAGAACTAGGTCATCCTATAGGAACCTAAGCCAAATAGCTCTGATTTCCAAAATTGAACCCAAAACTGTAGATGAAGCCCTACCCGACCCAGACTAGATGCTAGCAATGCAAGAGGAATTAACTGAATTTAAAAGAAATTAGGTCTGGGAATTAGTACCTAAACCTAGTAACAAGACCATAATTGATACTAAATGGGGTTTTAGGAACAAGTTAAATGATCAGGGTGAAATAGTTAGAAATAAAGCAAGGTTAGTAGCTAAAGGGTTCAACCAAGTAGAAGGATTAGACTATGATGAGACCTATGCCCCTGTAGCCAGACTTGAATCCATTAAGATGTTGTTGGCTTATGCAGCACATAAAGGATTCATGCTTTATCAAATGGATGTAAAATCCACTTTCTTAAATGGATTTATCAAAGAAGAAGTATATGTAGGTCAACCCCCAGAATTTGAGGACTTAGAATATCCAAATCATGTCTTTAGGCTAAAAATGACCCTATATGGACTAAAACAAGCATCTAGGGCTTGGTATGAACGTCTATCCAATTATCTAATATCTAAAGGGTTCAACCAAGGTCAAATAGATCCAACCCTATTTGTAAAAATCCTAGAAAATGATATTTTTATAGCTCAAATATATGTAGACGATATAATTTTTGGCTCAACTAATTCTAAAATTTTAAAAGAATTTACCAAATTAATGGAAAATGAATTTGAAATGAGTCTAGTAGGTGAACTTAACTTTTTCCTAGGTCTACAAATTAAACAAACCAAAGATGAAATTTATATTTTTCAAACTAAATACGCTAAAGAATTAATTAGAAAATTTGGAATGTATAATTCAAAAATTATTAATACACCAATGGCTACCAACATTAAAATTGACTCAGACTTAGAAGGAAAATCAGTAGACCTGAAATACTATCGAAGTGCGATAGAAAGTCTACTGTACCTAACTGCGAGTCGACCAGACATTCTTTTTGTAGTAGGTATGTGTGCAAGATATCAATCTTGTGCAAAAGAGTTACACTTAACATACGTTAAAAGAATACTTAGGTATATTAAGGGAACCCTAAATGTAGTATTATGGTACCCTAGATCTTGCACCCTTGATCTAACAGACTATTCTGACTCAAACTATGCCGGGTGCAAGCTAGATAGAAAAAGCATAAGTGGTAGTTGTCAATTTCTTGGTCAGTGCCTAGTAAGTTGGTCAAGCAGATAGCAACACTGTGTTGCTTTATCTACCACTGAAGCTGAATATATAGCCCTAGGTGAATGTGCATCTCAATTATTATGGATGATGTATACCCTAAAAGACTATCAACTCGAATATCAGAAAACAAAAATTTCAATTGATAATATAAGTTCAATCAATCTAACCAAAAATCCAATCCATCACTCAAGAACTAAACATATAGAAGTAAAGCACCACTTTGTAAGGGATCACGTAGCTAAGGGTGATATTGTACTTAACTATGTTGAGTCAAAATTAAATCTAGCTGACATATTCACAAAGCCCTTACCTGAATTTGAGTTCAGTTCACTTAGAAGACAAATAGGGATGTGCTTAGTAGAATAGAACTTATTTTTTGCTTACTATTAGTTTTGAATTCCTAGGAAAAATAACTTTCAAAATTTCCCTCTTTTGCTAGTTTTTCAAAAATCTGGTTTAGCCTAGGAATTTACACCTAGAAATCATGTACCCTTAGTTTCAGCCAGAGCATCTCACAAGCACCCTAGGGTTAACTTGCTTGTGTTTGAAAACATTTAGAATGATGTGAGATGCATAGGGTACTGCCTAGACTTCAGTATGCTTATGTCTGTGCATCGACATAAGTCTAGGCTATAAATACCTAACTTACATTAATCAAGTTAAGTTATCCAGACTTAGTCAAATATAACTGGATCTCTAATTTAACTTGACTAACCAAGTGAAAATTGTTGCCCTCTAGGTAAACAACTAGTAGCTAAGGATTAGACATGTGGCCAAGAAAATTAAGTATTGAGTTTTAATATTTTTTACTCATGCTTGGACTATAGGACTTTTTGAATATTTTTTTTGAGGGTGGCCTTAGCTAAAATTATTTAAATCAAGTGGCGGTGCTAAAATTTAAGCTAAATTTTTAACCCTAAAAGAGTTCTTTTTTAGAAGATTTTTTTAACATTTTATACTTTAAAGTTTTATCATCTATTTTTACAAACTTTTTAGCTAAGTTACTTTTCAAATGAAAACTTTCCCTTAGCTGAATCTATTTCTAAAATTAAGTTTTGAGATTTTGATCTCACTTGGCTTACAAGAAAATTTCCTATTTAAAGCTAAGTGTGGTATTTCCTATCAAACTCCCTTCTTTAAAAACTAAGGATTTAATTAAGTATTCCTCTTTGTTTTCACACATTTTTCGAAGTTAACTAAGTACTTTTCAAAAAGCTTTTCAAATTTAGCTAAGTATTCTTCAAAAAGCCTTTTCAAATTCATCCCAAAATTTGCTAAGTTAGCTTTCAAATCAATTTTCTCTTAGCTAAAGTATTTTGCAAAACCTAGTTTTTTAAGCAATCTCTAAAAATCTTTTGACTTCACTTAGCTAAAAGTTTTACAAGAAAATTCATTCTAAAGAGTTAAGTGTTTATCAAAGTTAATATAGACAAAAATTATTTCTCAAAACAAGCTAAGGACTATACTCAACTTTTCTTTACCTTCTTGTTTATTTTGATATATGGCAACGGGAGAGAGTAATAAGAAAATTCAAAATTAAAGAAAATTCAAGGGAAGCTTTTATTAAGGGGGAGTTTTTGTAAGCTGCTATTAAGGGGGAGCTTTGTATTAAATTTATGCTTCCGCTATTTTTTCAGTTATGCTTGCACTGTTATCTTTACAACACTTCTTTATTGTGTCTTTTTTGCTTAACTTCGAATTTTATTTACCATAATAAAAAAGGGGGAGATTGTTGGTGCGGGAAGCATCCGACGATCGAACCCAAGTTTTGATAATGACAAAGAATTCAAAGTTAAGATTATTTGTTATCTAACATGTGTGAATGAGCTTGCAGGAAAAATCCTAACTGAGGTTAGGCAGGTGGAAAATCCTAAGTGGTAACCTTAGGTCCTAGGGGGTGATAACCCTAGGTGGAGGAAAACCCTAAGGGGCAGCAACCTTAGATCCTAGGGGCTGGTAACCTTAGGTGGTGGAAATCCTAAGGGGAGGGTAACCTTAGGTCCTAGGGGGAGGTAACCCTAGGTGGCGAAAAACCCTAGGGGTGGTAACCCTAGGTCCTAGGGGGAGGTAACCCTAGGTGACGAAAAACCCTAAGGGGTGGTAACCCTAGGTAGAAAGTCCAGTCAGTCTGGAGGACCGGGCTGGCATCAGGTATGCTCTCCTGAGTGGAGTAGGTGAGGATGCGTTCCCTGGAAGAGGGAACAATAGGCGTCGGTTCGACCTAGAGTTTCCGGTAGGAAATTCAAAGTCAGAACTGGACAGTCCGTGACTGTCAAAACTTTCATATTATTATGTTTATTATGTGTGCTAACTTTGTTTTGCAGGATATGTGGTTGTGCTGTGGACTAACCTATCTTGCAGGGACAAAGGAACACTTTTGGCCTCGGATGAACAGTACCCGAGGCACCCTGATAGAGCTTGGAGGCGCCTTGGGTGCAAAGGAGAAGAAGCACGCGAGGCAAGGCGTGAGGCGCCCTCATGGAGGTTTGAGGCGCCTTAGACAGCCTTGGAGGCGCCTTCAAGGCTTATGGAGGCGCCTTCAAACGGATCAGCCATGAGATGTTCAGCGCTCATCCGCGCGGTGGACTCGGTGCGGATGAGGGCACCCTCAAGGGGATTGAGGGCACCCTCAATGACGTTTATATAGAGGTCTCGACCAGTAGCTTTTTTCAACAATTCTCAAGTGATCCTTCTGCAACATGCTATTCATGAGACACTCCGATTAAGCTACGACAAGTCCCCGATGACCCGGAGCCTTAATTCTTGTAATTCTGTTGTCGGCATAGGTTTCTTATTTCTATTTTGTAATACATATTTGTACTTTGCGATCTGATAGTGAATTGCCCAAAGTAAACGCTCAACGAGTGTGTGCTTTGGGAGTGTGTGCCTTGGAGTAGGAGTCGCCCAAGGCTCTGAACCAAGTAAAAAACACTTGGGTCCTTTTTTGTGTGATTGTTTTCTAAGTCTGCCGCTTTACTCTCGAACGTTTTCCGAATACAAAAAGTGAAAGCCACGAGCGCTATTCACACCCCCCCTCTAGCGCGTCTCGATCCAACAAGGAGTCTTCGACGTTGAGTCCATGGCTCAACTATAATATAAACTTGGCCGATCGGCACGGGAGTCTTCGACGTTGAGCCCGTGGCTCAACTATAATATAAATTCAGTCGATCGTCACGGGAGTCTTGGGCTTTGAGCCCGTGACTCAAATATAATATAAATCCATTCGATCAGCACAGGAGTTTTCGACGTTGAGCTTGTGGTTCAACTATAATATAAACCCGGCCGATAGGCAAGGGAGTCTTCGGCATTGAGCCCGTGGCTCTAATATAACTCAAACCCGGCCGATCGGCACGGGAGTCTTCGATGTTGAGCCCGTGGCTCAACTATAATATAAACCCGACCGATCGACACGGGAGTTTTCGATGTTGAGTCCATGGCTCAACTATAATATAAACCCGGCCGATTGGCACGGGAGTCTTCGACATTGAGCTCGTGGCTCAAATATATTATAAATCCGACCAATCAGCACGGGAGTCTTCGACGTTAAGCCCGTGGCTCAACTATATAAACCCGGCCGATCAGCACGGGGGTCTTCGACATTGAGCCCGTGGCTCAAATATAATATAAACCCGATTAATCGGCACGAGAGTTTTCGACGTTAAGCCTGTGGCTCAACTATATAAAACCGGCCGATCGACATGAGAGTCTTCGGCATTGAGCCCGTGACTCAAATATAATATAAACCCGACCGATCGGTACAGGAGTTTTCAACGTTAAGCCTGTGGCTCAACTATATAAACCTGGTCGATCGACACGGGGGTCTTCAATTGGGGAATTGTGACAGATCCTATGACCGAACGAGAAAATATAACGAAAAAAATGACTTGTCGACCAATAGAGGATTTGACTCAGTTCCTCGATTCCCGAATACCCATGGAGTGAGGGGAATATGATATGTTCATCGAAACACACTGAGGCCATGAGGATGGCAGAATTTTCCGACGTCGTCCATCTTCACGTTCCAGATCAGGCAAAGTTGCCACAGACGACGCCAATATGATCTTGTCGGGAATCTGAGAAGACAACTCTGTCAGTGTGACATGACTAGAATGTTGACCGCATCTCCATGACCCGCATGGTGAGCTATCTTTTGTGTTGACCAAGCCGCCAGAAGTTCTCTAGTCAATAATACCTGCAGCCAGCGACCGAGTTGCCCCGATCCTTGGTACCTCGATGCTCGAGGCGGGTCCCATGAATATATAAACAGCTGAATAATAGTAGAACAACTAAATAAATATAGAATGAGTACAATGACATACCCTGGTCTTGGGGGGCGCCTTCGGATGGATCGATGAGCTGGTTGTGATGCTGATCGGGTCATTCGTGGCCCTGGAGTAGATAAATGCCCACCAGATGAGTAGCTAGATCCGACGGCTCGGAGCTGGACACGATATGGATCCGCAAGACGGTGTGCTATCTGAATACAACAACGGCTCGTAGGCCGGAACAACGACATGAAAGCCAAAATACAACAACGGCTCATAGGTCGAAATACAATAGTGGTACGAAGGTCGAAACAAGGGTGGAGTTAGCGCGTGACCTATCAACCCGCGGATGCTCGACACGTGGAGGCTACCGGTGAGGGGGCTACGGCGCAGGGCACATGCTGGTGAAAGGGATTGCAGCGCGTGGCGGTGGGTGGTGGCTGTCGGCAGAAGATGTGGCGGCGTGCGATGGCTGTCGGCTCCTACAACGGCTCTGGGCAGGGAGAGGACTATGCAGCAGCTGGGCAAAAAAGGGCATGCTAGCACCGGTCGGTGGCAGCAGTCGTCGATGAACGATGAAGGAAAGCGAAGTGGCTCACTGGGAGGGGGGTGGGGGGGGGGTGGTGTGGCGTGGGGGGGGGCCGCCGACAGCCGCTAGAGGTGGTATCGGCGACGTGGGCGAAGGGCGGCGTCGACCGCTAAAGGCTCGTGGCTAGCTGCGAGCCGGATCGAAGAGGAGAAAGGGGAGCAGAGGTACTTGGCTGGCGTGCGTGAGGAAAGGGAGAGGACTACCGACGTCAGAGGCGGCAAAGGGGGCGTCGACATCCTCCTCCTCCCCTGCATTCCTCTCTTGGTGGCGGAAGGAAAAATCGTGCCCTTTTGCCCTATGAACAATGCTCCCTATAAGCACTAAAACCCTAAATGCGAAAGGACCCAAATGTTCTCTTTCTCTATAATCCCATTTGAGCCCCATAAATATATACACATCAAATATTATATTCTTAAAAATCTCTTTAATATGTCTACTAATCTAAATTTGATAGAATAAATAAGACTCCCCTTATTTAAATAATATCAAACTTTTAAATTTTCGAATTGCGATCCATCTGTCAGTTTCAAATAAAACTAGCTGATAAATTTAGAGAACTCTAAATTTCAAATCAAAATTAATGTACCTCCGAAAACCTCCTTAACATCTTTATATGCTCAAATCTAAATTTGATCGTACAAATTGAGTGCAATAAATTTTTAAATGAGTAGAGTAAAAATATAGAGAAATTTTATGATTATTTTATGAAAAAACTATCGAATTTAAATATGTATACATAAATACATTAAGAAAACTTCTAGCATATTAATTTTAACTTAAAATGATCATTCAAAATTCTCTTGATCTATCTAGCAATTTGAAATTTGAAACGAAACTGACAATGCCATGAAAATAAAGAGGAAAGATATTTCAGAAATACACTATTTGATGTGGATATTATACATGCATGCATGGTTCAGAAAATGACCAACGTTTTGTTACCACCATGACGTCTGGAGTTTGAATCTCAGTAAAATCGAGGTAAATGTCTCCTTTATATACTAGTCATTATTTCAAAGATTAGTAGTCGTCCGCGATTTACCTCTTCCGTACTGAATCTGGGATGAATTGACGAAGACACTGAGGATGAATATATTCATCTTTTACCATCATAAAGATGACCAACTTTCTAGCATAAATCATTTACTCTCACTAATGGATACACCTTAAAAAAATATTTCTGAATCAAAAGTCCGTACATATACATCCTCGGAAGACACACTGTTCAAGCGGAGATATTAATTAAATAAGTTTACGTTACTTGGTTATTAGGACGTTAACAATGTTGAACGGTAGTTCACCCAAATGGCCTAAATTTTGTCGTTTTATCAAGGTCAATATTTAGTTATGTCAGCAAAATGAATAATGAGACATTTTATGTGATTGCCGGACCGGTGCAACTGCCAGTGACGACGTTCTGTTTGTCATTATTGCTAGAGATTAATTAACCTATTAATTAAGTCTCATTTGTCATAACAATCACCCCTTTATTAATTGGCAGCCTAATTAATCAGTGTGTATAGTGCCTAATTAACATGGGAGGTGGTGGTCCGTCGCCTCTCTTCCCTCTTCTGACCCTCCTCCTCTTGTACTTGATCAACTTTGCTGGCGAGGTCCTGTCATCCTTAGACTTTGCTGCAGCAGTAGAAAGCAACGGTGTCGTGCTAGTGTTAGCTATCATCGTCGCCGGTCTACTTGCGATTCATTGGTTCGATCAGTCTTTGCCTTCTTTCCGGTTGTCTCTTGGAAGCAAGCAAGATGATTCCGATGGGTTTGGCCTTGGAACCATGTTGATCGTAGCCTTATTCGCCGTCCTCTATTATTCCCTGTGAGACATATTAATTACCCCATATCTGTATATGTAGATGGATACATAGATAGATAAATAGATACATAGAGTTAAGTTTACAAGTTTATTTGGATGTGTTGTCTGTGGATGTGGTTATTTTGACAAAATCATGCAGGAGAGTACTTAACTTCTCATTAATAACTTCTTGATTTTCTCCTATTTTTTATAGAGGGGATGACTTATCCATACTAAAAGTGTGCAGGATATTGTTTCTATCTGCGACCACGAACTGATGAATCAGTGAATAGTAATTGTCGTGGAGAAGATTGTATATGACACGACGGTGAAGCGGTTGCACAAAGATCCTGAGGACACTGTGAAAAAGTTAGAATGGGCGTCGAGGTTGGCAAAGGGTTAAGGGAAGATGAGAGCAATAGAGTAGCCCAAAAGTCAAGCGGACGCCAACCTTTTATAGAATTGTAGCTATATCTTCTCATGTATGTCCCGGTGAGGCCGGTTAGAGGGGTTGAATAACTTGCAATTAAAATAAGTACTTTCTCTTGCTATCGAACTTTGCAAGGATAAGCATATATTAGTTAATTAAGTTAAACATAAAATATAAGAGACAAAGAGTTTTACTTGGTTTGCAATTAGGGAGGTTATTAATCTAAGGTAGTTAAAACTCCACTAAAGAAATTCTCCTTTGGTATAGACGGAGTATCCTTTTACAGAGATTAAAGCACAAACAGTTAAAGTGAGAAACGAAAATCAAGTACAGAGTGTATTCTACTGAACTTCGAAGACTAGGACTCTATTTATAGCTCACTGGTCGCAATAGATGTTTGATGACATGGAAGCTCCCGGATGCTTGGACCTGGTCCGACGCCTTTGACTTGGTTGCCTCAATCCACTCTACAATAGCTCTTCGTCAACGGCTTATCATTTCCCGAGCACCTAACTCGATTAGGGTGCCTGGGGCACCTAACCCGATTAGGGTGCCCAAAGTCTTATTGACGTGGACTCTAGTATGATCCTCGCTGTAATGACTCGTTGACCTGGCTGATACTAATCCGGGTGCCTGGACCTGGTTCGGGCTCCTGGACCTGGTCCGAGCTCCTGGACCTGGTCCAGACACTTGGACACGATCAACTTCAAAGTTGACTATTTTCTCTTCCAATCGCTTAGATGATTCTTTGCCGTCTAGAATTGAGCTCACCCGAACCCAACTCTAACCTTTTCCTCGAGTAATCTTCCTTCTTGACTTCTCATTCCTCAGAAGTGTCGCGTGTGTCCTTTTCATCCGCCGATGTGCTCTTTTGCAATACCTCGTCCCTCGGATGCACCGACCTAGTCAAATCGCTTATCGTATCATCCTTGCTAGCTGCGTCTTCCATTAGACTTCTTGTGTTCTTAAGTCCCTGCACATTTAGACACAAGACATCAAAATCACAGAGTTTAACTTCTTCCTCACTTAAGTGTTATTTAACACAAAAAAGAATAAACCTGGTTATGGTACACAAGAATGTCACACACAAACTTTAGAAATCTAAGTAAATTAAATGGATTAGTTATATGCCTACCAAAATTACCTAACTTAGACTCAACAATCTGTAATGCTTGTCAACAAGGAAAACAAATAAAATCCATTCGCAAATCAATTAATCAACTTCAAACAAATTCAATACTAGAACTATTGCACTTAGACCTATTTAATTCCCATGGGGTCAAATCAATAAATGAAAGTCTATATTGCCTAGTGATAATAGATGACTACTCTAGATTCACCTGGGTAAAATTCTTAAAAAATAAAGATGAAACATTTGAATCTTTACTAACTTTTGCAAACAAGTTGACAATGAAAAAGACTTAAAAATTAAAAGAATTAGAAGTGATAACGGAGGTGAATTTAAAAATCATAACTTCAACCAATTGATTTTATTTAAAGTAACAATAGTCAAGGGGGAGCCAGTAAAAATCTATGTCAAGAAGAAGAAGATCAACTTAAAATGAATGAATCTACTAGAACCATAAGAGTCAACCCAAATCATCAAATTGATCAAATAATTAGTGACTCAGACCTAAGAGTTCAAACCAGGTCATCTTTTAGAAACTTAAATCAGATATCCCTAATCTGAAAAATTGAACCCAAAACAACAGCTGAATCTTTATTTGACCCAGACTGTATCATAGCTATGCAAGAAGAATTAGCTCAGTTTAAGAGAAACAAAGTCTAGGACTTAGTACCACCACTTAAAAATAAAAAGATAATAGAAACAAAATGGGTATTTAGAAATAAATTAAGTGAAAATGGAGAGATTATTAGAAACAAGGCTAGACTAATTGCTAAAGGGTTTAGTCAAGTAGAGGGACTTGACTATGATGAAACATATGTTCCAGTAGCCAGACTAGAGTCCATTAGAATGTTACTTAGCTATACAACCCATAAAGTGTAGGTGCAGCAGAGGCCGACAAGAGGGGGGTGAATTGCCTGAAAAATAAAAGCTATACCCTCCTCGTGCTTTCAACTCAAAAATGCAATAGTAATAATAAAATAACTGAAATAAAGAAACAAAAATAAAGCAGAGACTCAGCAGTTAACTTGATTACAACCAAGAAGGTTGTTAATCCAGGGCGATGAAAAAGCACACTAGAAAAAGTCTCCTTTACTGAAGGCGGAGAAGCCTTTTACACTCTAACAGCTCAGAACTATCGCTAGGAATGAATACAGAGTTGATTGAACAATTGATTGATAATTCATAGGTCCAAGGGTCCTTTTATAACCCCTGGAAATTCTATCTCGGATGTCCAAGGCGCCTCCAACAAAGGTCCAAGGCGCCTCCAACAGAGGTCCAAGGTGCCTCCATCGAGTAGACAGATAAAACTTTATCCAAAACGTAAACGGTCATATTTGACCTGTTGAAGGCGCCTTCATCAAGTCATGAAGGCGCCATCATGTTGAGGGCACCTTCATGCTTCATGAAGGTGCCTTCAAGTTTCATGAAGGCGCCTTCAAGCTGGTTTTCCAGCTTTTGCTTCTTTTCCAGATCCTTTGCTTTGGCTTCCGATGCTCCGATCGCTTGGGTGATTTGGCCAACCGAAAGAGGGTTCACCCGAACCCAATTTTCGGCCTTCTCCTCGAGCAGCCTTCCTCCCTGGCTTAACGTCCCTCGAACGCCGTGCACGTTCTTCTCGCCCACCGATGTACTCTTCCGCAGCTCTCTCGTCCTTCGGACGTACCGAGCCCGTCTGCTCCCTTCCCGTGCCATCCTTCTCGCTAGCTGCGCCTTTCGCTCGACTTCCTGCGCTCCTGCCCACTCAGACACAGGGATCAAACACAAAGCAGGACCTAACCAACTTGATTGATACATCAAAATAACCACGGGGTCTAACATAAATGATTTAAACTTTATCAAATGGATGTAAAATCTGCCTTTTTAAATGAGTTAATAAAAGAGGAAGTTTATGTACATCAACCACCTAGGTTTGAGAGTTTAGATCACCCTGACCATGTATCCAAACTTAAGAAAGCCTTATATGGTCTTAAACAAGCACCTAGGGCATGGTGTGAAAGGTTAACCTCTTACCTAATTTTCAAAGGGTTCAACCAAGGATAAATTGACCAAACTTTATTTATCAAATCAATCAACTAAGATATTTTTATAGCTCAAATATATGTAGATGATATAATCTTTGCGTCAACCAATTCAGAATTTTTATAAGAATTTATAATCCTAATGTAACAAGAATTTGAAATGAGCCTAGGAGGTAAACTAACTTGCTTTTTAGGGTTACAAATTAAACAAACAAATGAAGGCAATTACATTTATCAACAAAAATATATTAAGGAATTATTTAAAAAATTTGGAATGAAAAATACTAAAGAAATAAAGACACTTATGACAACTAACAACCTTAGATGATGACCCAAATGGAAAACCAGTTGACCTAAATACTATAGGAGTGTCATAGGTAGCCTTCTATACTTAACTACAAGTCGACCTGATATTTTATTTGCAGTTAGTATGTGTGCTAGATACCAAACCTGTGCTAAAGAATCACATCTGACCAGCATCAAATTTTTTTTTAGAAATCTCAAAGGAACATCAAATGTAGGAATCTGGTATCCTAGAACATCCAATTTTGAACTCATAGGCTACTCTGACTCAGACTATGCTGGTTGTAAACTAGACCGTAAAAGTACAAGTGGTGGGTGTCAGCTACTTGGTCCATCACTTGTCAGCTGATTTAGTAGGAAACAACATTGTATTGCCTTATCTACTACTGAGGCAGAATATATAGCTATAGGAGAATGTGTTGCCCAATTATTATGGATGATGCACACCTTAAAAGACTTCAATTTAAACTTTACAAATACAAAAGTACTAATTGATAATATCAGTTCAATTAATTTAACCAAAAATCCTGTGCATCATTCAAGAACTAAACACATCGAAATTAGACATCACTTTATCAAGGATCATGTCACTAAAGGTGATATTGAACTCAAATACATTGAGTTCAAGTCAAACCTAGCTGACATATTCACTAAACCCTTGCCTGAAAGTGAATTTAGTAACTTGCGTCGATAATTAGGAATGTGCTAAATAGACTAGGACTATTACTTTTAAAATTGTTTTCAAAAATATTCTTTAAAATTCTAGGGTAAAATTCTTTATTTATTTTTCTTTCACAAAACTTCCTTTATTTTTAGAATTTTCAAAATTACTTTTAGTCTTAGTCTAGATCAAACCCTTAGAAAGCATGCTCCTATAGATCTAGGACTTGGGCATCTCACCAACATACTAGGTATACCTTGTTTGTGTATTGTTAAACTTAGAAAGGGGTGAGATGCATAGGCAGATTGCCTGGACTTAAAATGTTGATATCAATGTATCAATACAAGTCTGGGCATTAAAAACCAAACCAACAGTAATCAGGTTAAGATTTTTAGCTTAATCAAACACTAACTGGATAAATTAACTTAATCTAACTAACCAAGTGAAAACTACTATATTTTGATAGTTAGTAAGTAACAAATGGTTAGATAGTTAAGGGCACTTTTTAGTTATTTATTTTGAAATAATGTCAAGTTTAGGGGAGGATTAATAACTTTAAATATTAAAAAAAAAACCTTCTTCAATTTTTATTAGCATTTTTCAAAGCTGTAAAGTTTTGGCCTTACAAATTTCAAAAGTATTTTAAAAAGATGGATTTTAAAAATCAGTTTGACAACTATTTAAGTTTTTGAAATATTACTTTAAAAGATAGTTTTGAAAGCATCTTACTTCAGTTTTACCATTTTATTCATTTTTGAAAATATCCCTTATATCTTTTTTCAAAATTCCAATCTTGAAAAAGGTTAAAAAAAACTAGCTACTTTTCAAAATATTTCTTGTTTTTATTTTAAAAATTTTTGAATTTTATAACCTTAAAGTTATTTTTGTAAAAATTTTCTTTTGAAAACCTTATGAAAAATTAGTAGATTTTGAAAACAATTTCAAATTTTCTAATATTTAATGTTATTTTTTCAAATATCAAATTTTGTACCATTTGGAACTCCTATATTTTGAAAACTTTGTAGATTTGAAAAATAATTCCACAATCATCTTATTTATGGAAATCTTGACATAAAGTTTTTACTCTTGAAAATCACTTTATAAGATATCTTTAAAATTTTCTTTTAAGTTAATTAAGTTATTTTACAAGTTAAATCTCCAAGTAATCTTGAACATTTTCTATTGTCAAGGTTTTTTTGATTAATTGACTTAGTAAATTTTTCCATGAATTATCTGTTGGATCGTGAAAGTCGATAGAGGGGGCGGGGGGAGGGGGGGGGGTGAATATCGATCGAAAAATTCGTAGCGAGTTAGAGTAAGCAGCGGAAAAGAAAGAGAACAATGCTAACAAGAACCGATTTACTTGGTTAAGAGCCTTCGTCGACTCCTATTCCAAGGCTCGCACTCGTCGAGTGATTTCGTAGGGCAATCACTAATAGTTCGCAAAAATATTACAAATGAAAGTACAAGAATTTTTAAAGAGGAAATACCGACAACAACAAATGAAAGAAAAATCAGCACGTTGTTGGAGAAGCTTCGCAGCGTCGCAGGAGCACAGCGCAGTAGAGTAGATGTCGTTGTTGTTCTTTTCTCCAGGGCTCACCCTCCTTATATAAGAAGCTCTGGGCGCCCAGATCCCTTCTAGGCGCCTGGAGTGTGACGTAGCCCGACCAACCAGAGCGCTCCATGTTGCGACGGGTGCGATGGATAAAATTTGCCTTTTGGGGGCCTAAGACCAGTTCCGGGTGTCCGGACCAACTCCGGGCGCTTGGACGACCTTTCTCCAGAATGTCCTTTTCCTGCAAGAAAGTGTTAGTCCGAGTCAAAATAAAAGTTATACTACCCTTCAAAACAAAAGTTAGCACAGTTAAAGAAAAAGAGTAGTAATTAGATTCCATCTCACCGAGATCGGAATCTAGTCAAGATCTCAACTTAGATTTCCGAAATGGTTCTAAGTTGGATCGGCGCCTAAATTCTCTAACCGGGAACACGTCCTCACAAAGTCACTCCCCTCCAGTGAATTACCTTAACTTACCTACCAGACGTCCGGTCAACCCGTTGACCCGTATGTACTTCGTGCCAGCTACCCGGTCAACTCATCGACCTAGCAACATTGAGTTAGCACAATAGATAAAAATAGTACAGTAAACCTAGGGTTACCTCCCTAGGGTTGCCTAGCTTCACTCACTAGGACTTCTATTGTCTGGCTTCACTCACTAGGGCCCGTCTTCACTCACTAGGACTTCCACCACTTAGTTTCACTTACTAGGGTCCGACTTCATTCACCGGGACTTCCACCACCTAGCTTCACTTGCTAGGGTCCGACTTCACTCACCGGTACTTCCACCACCTACCTTTACTTACTAGGGTCTGACTTCACTCACCAGGACTTCCACTTTGCCTAGCCTTTGGTTAGGACTTACCTTTGCTAGTCATCTAGTCCTGACTAGACTTTTCTCTCCTAAACATTAAGTCCTGTTTGGGTCAACCCTTGGTCAAATTAACCAAACTTAGGTATATTGTCAAACATCGAAATCCTAGAGGTCGATTGCACTAACATTATCTATTTTTTTATATAAATATCAAAAGGGGAGGGTTAGGTGGATTAAATTAGAAAAATACCGAAGCATAACATTAAAACAAGTCTAACTTATTAAGTTATCCAAATACTGATGCATAACATTAAAACAAGCCTAACTTAAAAACCATGCCATTTTAAGTATTAATTTTTCCTAACTTAACGCAGGTTGTCATTACATTAAAAATGGGGAGATTGTTGGTGTAGGTTGTACTAACGGTCTAACTCAGGTTTTGATAAATGACAAAATAAGTTAAGTTAGGTTTATTATGATCTAACGAGTTAACTAAGTGTGCAGGAGAAGTCCAGATAAGTCGACGGGCTGACCAAATATCTGGCAAGAAATCCAACTAGGTCAACAGGCTGATCGGATAGTTGGTACGAAGTCCAGATAGGTCGACGGACAGACCGGATATCTGGCACGGAGTCCAGCTACGTCAACGAACCAACCGAATAGCTAGCACAAAGTCCAGCTAAGTCAATAGGCCGACCGAATAGCTGGCATGAAGTCCAGAGAGGTCGACGAGCTGATTAGATGTCTGGCAAGATGATAAGTTAAGGTAAGTCATTGGAGGGGAGTAACTTGGTGAGGGCGCGTTCACCGTTTAAGGGAACAGTAGGCGTCGATCTAACTTAGATCCATTTTAGAAATCTAAATTGAGATCTTGACTAGATTCTGGTCTTGAGGAGACAGAATCTAATTACTACTCTATTTGTTATATTATGCTAACTTTATTTTGCAGGGTAGTATAATTTTTATTGTCTCAGACTAACCTTTTCTTGCAGGAAAAAGAGTTATTGGAAAAGGGGGGTCTGGGCACCCGGAAGGGATCCAGCCGCCTAGAGCTGGTCCGGGCGCCCGAAACTAGTTCGAGCGCCCGAAACTGGTCCGAGCACCCAGAATGCCAAAAGTTATCTCATCGCCAGTTTGGAGAGCACTGATTGGGTAGGATGACATCATGGTCCAAATACCTGAAAGGGATCCAAGCGCCCGGAACTGCCTATATAAGCAGCCTTCCACCAAGAGCCAAAGACACAACTTGAATTTCTGATTTCTTTTTTGCGCGCTGCTCCAAAGGCGTTCCTGCGACTCCACGACATGACAATGACAGCTGAATAACATTGCTCCGACGACCGAGCAACCCAACTCCAACAAGAGAGTGACGCAACTCCAACAATTGAAAGTACAACCTTCAAGAACTCTAGTAGTTGTTGGTATACTGTTATTTATTGCACTTAATTTATAAATCCGTTGTATCCGTCTTTGTAAAGATTTACGAACTAATAATGAATTGTGTAGGATCGAAAGCGCTAGAGGGGGTGAATAGTGCTTGTGGCTTTCATGTTCGTTTTAAAACTATCCAATAAATACGCAGCGGAAATAAAGGAACAATTGCAAACTCGAACACCAAGATTTACTTGGTTTAGAGCTTGTGGTGACTCCTACTCTAAGGCTCACACTCGTTGAGTGTTTACTTTGGGTAATCACTATCAATTCACAATTTTATAATTTAGAATACAGACATTAAGTGCAGTAAAATATACCAGCAACTAAAACAGTAAATTCAAAGCTTCGGGTCGTCGGAGTCTTGTTACATCTTGTCGGATCGTCCTTTGAGCAGTGCACAGTTAAAAGAATGCTTAATTCCTGTTCTTGCCTTGTTGCTGCTTGAGACAGACTTATATAGCCTGTTGAGGGCGCCTCCCATCTCCCTGGGAGGCACCTCAAGCCCGCCGGATCTGCAGCGTGGATAAACTCCGCTTCGCCCGCAGCCTATCAGCCTAAGGGCACCTCCAAGCCCATGGAGGGCTCCTCCAACTCCCGCGTCCAGGGCACCTCCAAGATCTATGGAGGGTGCCTCCTGCTCTATTGTGCGAAGCCTTCGAGCAGTGCACCCGAGGTGCCTCCAAGCTCCATGGAGGGTGCCTTGGGTAATGTTCATTCGAGGCTTTAAGGCTTTTTCACTCCCTGCAATATGTATTAGTCCAAAATACAAAACATATCCTGCAAAATATAGTTTAGCATAATAGTATAAGAAATAATAAGTCATTTTGACAGTCTTCGGACTGTCCAATTCTGACTTCGGATTTCCATTCGGAAACTCTAGGTCGAACTGATGCCTACTGTTCCCTCACCGAGAAACGCGTCCTCACCTACTCCACTTAGGAGAGTTTACCTGTTGCTAGTCCGGTCCTCCAGATCGACTGGACTTTTGCTCAGCAATCGAGACTTCCGATCTTCATGCTGGACGCCCGCTCCACGACCCACCCAGACTTCTACCCCGTCCACGACCACTAGGATTTCAACCTAGAGTCCCCGACTCTAGGATTTTTGCCCAAAGCACTCGATCTGTCAAGACTTTCCACCTAGGGTTACCACCCCCTTGGACTTAAGTATACCACCCCCTAGGATTTTCCACTTACCTAACCGCAGCTAGGACTTTTCTTCACCTAGGGTTACCACCCCCTAAGACCTACGGTTACCCCCCTAGGGTTTTCCACCTATCTAACCGCAGTTAGGACTTTTCTTCACCTAGGGTTACCACCCCCTAGGGTTTTCCACCTGCCTAAAATCCACTAGGACTTTTGCCTAAGATGACTTAGGACTTTCCTTTGAGCTCAATCAAACTTGTTAGATCTTAAGACAACTTAAATTTGGATCATTTGACATAATCAAAACTCAGGTTTGATCGTCTGGTGCTCCCTGCACCAACAAATTGCCCATCGAAATCACCCTCACGTGTGGGCATTGGAGTAGGAGTTGACGAAGGCTCCGAACCAAGTAAAACTTGGTGTGTTAACATTGCTTTTCATTTTCTCTTCCGCTGCATACTTTGATTCGGTTCCGATTTCGATGAACGCTATTCATCACTCCCCCCCCCCCTAGCGCTCTTTACGATCCAATATTGCCAACTTGATCTCCGAGGTTCCTTCGTACACGACTCTTGGAACTTCTCCCAGACTTCTTTGGTGGAGTCATAAGCGCTTATGAGGTGGTAATACACGCAAAAGGTGGAGTTCGGCATTACCGTTGGCTACAAAATCATTGTGCTCTTTCTTGTTCCAAAGATACTCTTCTTTTTCTTCTTCGTGTTGATCTTTGGGTGCTACAAAGTCATATTTGATTATTAGCAATAACTCAAAATCTATTTTGAAAAACACCTCCATCTTCTTTTTCTAGATCCTGAACTCCCCATCGAACTTTGATAATTTGACCATCTTCTTATTACTTTAGTCAGTGGTTAGTTCTTTTAAAGCGGTTGGACTCTGATACTAATTATAAGTCCCGGTATGCCCGCTAGAGGGGGGAGAATAGCCCTGGAAATTAAATTAGTACTTCTCTTGCTTTCGGAACTTAGCAAGGATGAACACACGTTAGTTAAGCAAAAAAAAAAATAACATAAAAAGTAAAGGGAATACATAGAGTTACTTGGTTTGCAACCGGGGAGGTTGCTAATTTAAGATAGTAGAAAGCACACTATCAATCTCCTTCGACAGAGTCAAAGGCTAAGTATCGCTTTATAATGTTTACGAATAGAAACAGAAAAAATGAGTTTACAAATGAAAGTACAGAGTATGTTATACTTAAACTTCGAGGACTAGGACTCTATTTATAGCCCACTGGGCAAAGTCGGCTGTTGGTTGACATGGCACCTCCCGAGTGCTAGACCTAGTCCAAGCACTTATACGTGGTTGAGCTGATCCATTCTGCAACGACTTTTTTTCCAATGGTTATCGGCTTCCCGAGCGCTTGGACCCGGTCCGGGTGCTTGGAGTCGGCTGACGTGGACTCTATGCTAATCCTTGTCGCTGCAATGGCTTCCTAAGCTGGTGATAACTTCCAGTCCCCTAGACCTAGTTTGGGTACTTGGACCATGTCCAGGCGTCTGGACAAGGTCAACTCCAAGTTGACTTTAGGTGATTTTCAAATTGTCCAGAGTTGAGCTCGCACCTGAACCCAACTCTGGCCTTCTCCTCGAGCAATCTTCCTCCCCGGCTTCTTATCCATTGGAAGTGTTGCGCGCATCCTTCACATTCATCGATGTACTTTTCTAAAGCACTTTTTTCCTCGGATACACCTAACTCATCAACTTGCTTCCCATGTCATCCTTCTCGTTAGCCTTGTCTTCCGCTCGATTTCTTGAGTTTTTAAGTCCCTGTATACTTAGATACAAGGGATCAAACTGCAAGGTCTAACTTAACTCACTTGATCACATCAAAATTCACCCGAGGCACTTATACTTTGTTTTCCAAAAAAGCTTTGACACAATTTGTAAATTCACTCCACAACTCTCACGGGTATCAGCAGGATTAATATCTAGTAGCATTCTACCCCTTGCAATACTGATTGTATCAAATGTGCTTTCCTAGCATATGAAAGTATGTTATTTGTCCATGCATTAATCCTTTTGCTTAATGTATCAATCAATGGGCCATAATATGTAGTTTTTAGCTTCTCAGATGTCAATGGTATCCCCAGATCTCTAAGGCATCCTTCCTTCCTGAAACCTAGTGATGGTGAGAAACTCCTATCGTGTGATCTCCTCCAATCCTACCATGTAAATACATGATTTTCTCAAATTTGGCTTTAAGCCCACCATCATCCTAAATTTCTCCAAACATCCCATAAGAATGCAAATGGAAGATTAGTCTCCCCTAGAAAAGAGCAGTAGGTTATCTGCATATGTAAGGTGTACTATTATTAGCTCTTGACACTTGGGGTGAATATGAAAATTTATCCACTGTTATCTGATGTGAAAATGAAAATATGCCATTCTTAGCTCATGTCATTTGGGATTTGAGCATCTTTAATTGCATGGGGGCATGCTTGAACTCGATCGTGTGAGAGCATGCTTTGACTTGGTCACGTGGGAGCACACTTGGGCCGGTCGAGTGGGAGCACGCTTGGGCTCGATCGCATGGGAGCACGCTTGGACTCAATCACATGGGAGAACACTTAGACTTGATCGCATGGGAAAACGCTTGAACTCGATCGCGTGGGAGCACGTGTGGACTGAATCACGTGGTAGCACACTTGGACTCGATCGCATGGGAAAACGCTTGGGCTCGATCACGTAAAAGCATGCTTAGACTCGATCGTGTGGGAACACCCTTGAACTTGGTTATGTGGGAGCATGCTTGAACTTGGTCACCTGGAAACACACTTGGACTCAATAGTGTGAGAGCACGCTCAGACTCGATCCCTTGGGAGTACGCTTGAACTAAGTTGCATGGGAGCATGCTTGGATTTGATGTTTTGGAAAAGGAAAAAGTCATTTATTGCCGAAGAGGAGAATATAGATATAAAGTAGAAAATACTTGCAATAAAATAGAAAAATGAAAGGCACTCAAGGTCCCTAAGTGAGGCAAGGTCGCAAATGCAAAGTCGACCATGGTCGTTCGAGTTCTTTACCTGCCGAATCTTCCATGTAGGCTCTTGAGCTTAGCTTGTGAGTGACCTGATATGGTCCTCCCCATTAAGGTTTTAGCTTCCCTACATCACCCATGGGTCTGACTTTCTTCCAAACAAAGTCGCCAACTAGAAAATGATTAGGATAACTCTCTTATTATAGGTTTGAAACATTCGTTGTCGGTAAGCCGCTAGTCGAGCTACTACCTTTTCTCGAGACTAAGACCTCCTGTTTAGGGGCATATCTCTTTGACAATTTCTTTGCTGCTCTGAGTTCTGACCACAAGCCAACTAGGCAGATGACCACTGAGTTGGCCTTGAAGGTGATCGTCGAGTAGGAGGACATTCCTCGGCTACAAGACGGAGTTCTCTAGCATACTGTCAACACTCATGGGTATAGTGGCCACAAGAATGGTGGAAAGTACAACATTGCTCCAACTCCTCACCATTTGACCCGTTGGGACAAGGTTATAAGTTGGAATTGCCTCTATAGTTTGCACCATTCTCCCCCTCTCTGGAATGGACAAAGTGAGGATTAGTCAAATGTTCTTTGTACCGCGAAGGTGGCATGGAAGCTTTGCGTTCAGGTCGGGCCACCACAGGTGTCAACACACTGGTCCCTTTCTTCCTTACTAACTAAGCTTCCCTGACATTGTTGTACTTTACGGCTCGGCCCAAGAGGTGATAAAAATTCATTGGGGACTTTTTCACCAGAGATCGGAAGAAATCTCCTTCTTGCAAGCCTTGAAAGAAAGCGCTCATGAGCACCTTAGAGAAGGCTGAGGGCATATCTAGAGCAACCTTATTAAACCATTGTATATATTCTCTTAGGGTTTTCTTAGCTAATTACATCAAGGCAAACAGGTTGAGGGTGTCTTATAATACAAGTGAAGTGGTGCAATAACATGACCTTGAAGTTGACAAAGGTTTAAATAGAGGAGGATGATAGTCAATTAAACCATTGTTGAGTAGAGTTGGAAAGGGTCGATAAGAAAACTCTGCACTAGACTTTATTTGTATATAGGTGTAGCAAGGCGACTGAAACAACCCATATCTATGATTTAAACTCTGACATATCAAAAACAAACATATTCTTTTAGGCAAAAAATTCTTAATCCCGATACAATAAAAGATTTACGGTTTATTAACATGCTTAACGACTCTGAACAATGTGACTTGAGTTTCATCTCCTCCTCTGGATCATCCACCTTCGTATCCTCTATCACCATCTCAATGCCACTTCCTTCACCTGTTCAAGATTACGATATAAGTCCATGGACCCTGCAAATATAATACATATGTAGATGCAATGCAGGGCTACAAAAACATGCACATCTAGTAAGGAAAGAAATAGATCATAACATGATAAGAAGAAAAACTTGAGTATGACATAAAGAGATAAACATGGGGCTATAGTGGTGGATCGTTAGAGAGCACAGTTACTTATTAGTCATAAACTTTGAGAGGTACCTCTTAAGTGTCAGTCATTTTCAGTCATTTATTAGTCATGTTTGGATGAGCCCTCCTTGGAGCTCATCACAAGGCACCCAACCTATATTGGCACCACCTAATCCCACATTCATCTAATTACTCTTACTTAGGAAAAATCTCCAGAACATATTTATAACTTTTCAGTTCTGTCGCCTTTCAAGCTTATCCATCTTAGCCTTATATACAATGGAGGTACAGTAGCATGATTCCATCATGGCATTTAAGACAAATATATATAACATAGCATAGTTCAGTCTTGGCAGTTAGTACAGGTGATTACTGTTGGAACCCCAAGGTAGTTTTGATGTGATCAAACAAGTTAGGTTAGGTCATGTTGGGTTTAACCTTGTGACTAAGTGTGCAGGAACTTAGGAGCATAGAAAGTCGAACAAAATTAAAGACGCAGCTAGCGAGAATGACGGCACGGGAGAGAGCCGACGGACTCGGTGCGTTTGAGGGACGAGGTGCGCGAAAGAGTACGCGGGCGGACGAGAAGGAGGCGCGTGGCATTTTCGAGGGATGAAAAATCGAAGCGGAAGGTTTCTCGAGAAGGCTGGAAGTTGGATTCCGGTGAGCCCTACTTCGGATGGCCGAAAATCACCCAAACGAGTGGAGCCAGAGCTGAAGACCCGAATCGAGGTAAGCGAAATTAGAGCGGAAGACCTAAACGAAAAAGTCAACTATGTTGACTTTCTTGGTTGGGACGCCCGGACCTGGTCAGGGTGCTCGGAACCCTTCCGAGCGCCCGAAATCCAAACTTTACCCAAATCGACATGGCGTTTAACTGTTACATCGAGGATAGAATTCTATCTCATTCCATGTGCCCTGACCAGGACTATAAATACAACGCTGGTCCAAAAGGTTTAAAACAACACTTGTGATTCATTCTGGGTTTGTTTGTTTTGTAATTGAGTACTTTAACTACTGTAAGAGGCTTCTCCGCCTGAATGAGAATGTTTACTGAGCTCCAACTTCCTAGGATTAATAATCTCCCTGGTTGTAACCAAGTAATCATTTCGTGCCTCTTTTCTTTCAGTCATTTATTTTATTTATGCAAGTGTTAGATTAATTAATCCATAAATTTGAAAAAGGTTCTTTTTATTTGTCAGGGTTATTCACCCCCTCTAGCCGACCGCCAATAGTTAAATAAGTGGTATCAGAGCGAGTTCGCTTCAGGAGGATTAACCATCGAACGAAGCACACGAGATGATCGAATCGAGCATCCAACCATCGAAGTTTTAGGGGGAATTTGTAAACTGTAAAAAGAAGATGGAGGTATTTTTTTTAAAACATATTTTAAATTATTAATCATTATGAAATATGGTTTCATAGCCTCGAAAGACAAAGAAGAATATCAATAGATGAAGAAGGAGCAAGCCGACCTTGTGGCAAATGGCAAAGTAGAATTTCATCTGCTTAGTATTTTACCACCTCAAGAAGTCAACCATATCGGAGCCTATGAGTCAACCAAGGAGTTCTAGGAGAAATTCTTGGAATTACACGAAGGGACCTCGAAGGCAAAACTAGCAAGACAGAACCTGCTCCGGAACAAGATCAGCAACCTTCGGTTAGAAGAAGGTGAAACCATCACACACCTCTACTCAAGAATCAAGGAACTAATCACCAGACTCACGAATCTCGGAGAAAAGGTATCCAACCAAGATTCGCTAAGGTATGCGCCTAACGCATTTCCTAGGACTCCAGAATGGTCAACCTTAGTAGATATGTATTTCGAAGGTATGCGTGTCACAATTGTTGGTGCCCTACAATATCATTGGGAATGTGTTAAGAGGATTCTTCGATATCTCAAAGGCACTATTCTACATAGTCTTCTTTTATATCGTCAGTCTTCACGAGAGTTGATTGCCTACAGTGATGCAGATTGGGCTGGATCTCCCGAAGATAGATATTCTACTAGTGAATATGCTATATTTCTTGGGCGAAATCTTGTTTCTTGGCTTTCAAAGAAGCAACCTACAGTCTCTTGCTCAAGTACTGAAGCTGAATATAAAGTTATCGCTAACGCAACGCTAAAAATTATTTGGCTACAATTTCTTCTTTCAAAATTACACTTTTTCCCAACTGCTACGCCTAAAATATGATGTGATAATATTGGAGCAACTTATCTTGCGGCAAATCTTGGTTTTCATGCTCGTACCAAACATGTAGAGATTAATTTTCATTTTGTTTGCGAGTGTGTGGCGACTCGACAACTTTCGGTTTCTTATATCTCTACGGAAGATCAAATTGCTAATATATTTACCAAGTCATTATCTAGACAACGTTTCACCAAGTTAGCACTCAAACTAATGTTCAGGCACTCCCGTTGAATTTGTCGAGGGTAATGACAATAATGAAAATAATCTCTAATTGATTGAAATCAATTAAGATTTATTATATTTGGCACACAAACATGAATCAAATAGTAATAATAATATTTCTAAATATATTATATTACTATATTTATAATTATTATGATTGTATGTCTTATTTAATTTTTTCATTATTGTTTTAGACAATTTGTATAAATAAATCTATTGACTTTAATAATAAGATTATCAAAAAATTTTATATTATTTCTTTCCTCTGCTTATTAATTTCTGCTTCATCAACATAGTCAAGGATTTCTACTAGAGGTGCATCAGCTTCGTTGGCAGTTGACTACTCATCATCACCACTCAAGTATATATATAGTTGCCAGTTGACTACTCATCATCACCACTCAAGTATATATATATATATATATAATGTTGATATTGTGCGCGACACGCACAGTGCGCGACGGTGCGCGTCGCACACAATATCAACGTTTTTTATTTTTTTTTCATTTTTTTTTATTTTTAAATTAAAAAATAATTAAAAATTTTCTTTACGATTTTATTTATAGGGTTCAGGCTTTGGGTATAGTGTTAAAGCTATTTTTTTTTTAGATTTTATCTATAGGGTTTAGGCTTTCTAATTAGGTTATAGTGTTTGGTTTAAAAAAAATTAAAATAAAATTAATTTAAGTATTTATTGAGTATTGTAATGTGTTTAGGGGATATATTTATATATTAAATTTTAAATAAGGAAATGTTGAATTTTTTGAATTCAAAAAATTTAAAAAAAAATTAAAAAAAAAACAAAAAAAATGCTGATATTGTGCGCGATGCGCACAGTCATGTACTGTACGCGTCGCGCACAATATCACCGCTCTATATATATATATATATATATATATATATATATATATATATAATCATTTATCAACGTACAACCTAGAGATCCAACAGTTATCAAAGAGATCTATAAAAAATATTACAAAAATCTCTTTTATGTATATTAATTTTTCTCAACATATATAAATTGGTATAGGTATTAGGGTATGGCTAAGCAGAGATGATGAGGAAGTACGTGGTAGAGCCAGCTCATATGTGGTGGCCGAACACACATGTTCAGGTTTCCTTTTTCCGGTAATAATTCATATAATATATACAATAATTTGTTCATGTATCTCTTTGACTTGATACGTGCAGCTTACATTTTTGCAGTACTATATGATCTTATAATTGAATTTATCTCGAGTTGAATGTACAAGGCTTTGCACGAGAAGGAAAAACAGCGAACGTCGAGAGTGAAATTCTTCACCGTCGCCCTCATTTGCAGCTTTACATGGTACACGATTCCGGGCTACCTCTTACTCACCATCACCGACATCTCCGAGCTCTGCTGGGTCTTCTCCGACTCTGTTACCACTCAGCAAATCGGCTCCGGCATCCATGAGTTTAGCCTCGGTGTCATCATAAAAAAAAAATAAAATAATATTATCAAAATTAATCGTATTAAATCATCAAATTAAATCAAATTTATATTACGATCATTCTAATAATTATATTATAATTATTAGAATAATTTTTAAAATTATTCTTAAATAATTCTTATTATTTATTAATTAATTAATTCATCCAGTACATTTTAACATTATATATTATCTTATGATAAAATAAAAAAAATTATTATTAATCTCATGTTATATTTTACCTTCTTCCTAACATGTACCAAATCGCATCATATTATATCTTTCCTTTTTTCTCTTTTTTTTTTCTCACCCCTTCCTTCACACTTCCGTTTTTCCTCTCGTTTTTAGAAGAAAGAGAAATTCTCTCTCCTTTAGCACCAGCATCCTGCCCACCCCTCTCATTCTTTTTTTTTTTTTTTTTCCTTATAACTTTCTATCTCCTCTGTGTTTATACCTCCGTCGTTTTTCCTGTGTTAACTTTCGCGATTTCGAAGCTGCCCTCACGCAACCAAGTCAACAAAGGTAGTTGCTCGACAACACCTCCTGTGCGCCGCCGTCCAATCAAGGGCACACGACTAGCAATTCCAGCCGTCGATCAAGTAGAAATTTTTTTAGTGATGTCATCCAAGAATTCTCGTCGGACAAATTATTTTTATTTTAGATATCAAATACTCAATGATATTAAGGAGATCAAAAATAAAACTCAGATGGTTAGTCACACTAAAAATCTATATCCTAAAAGGCTTGATTGATCTCGAGTAAAATGTCAAATTTATCTATGGATATTTTGATATTCAATGTCCTACTCAATTTCACTCAAATTTTATTGGTAGTCCTACAGTTTCAAGATAATCGTCTATTTTACAAGTATATCCTAAAATTCTCTCGTTTGTACCTACTTATGATAAAATCTGAGAGTTTTCATCTACTGATTGGTATATTCACACTGGAGCAATTCATCATGTCACATCAGATTATAATATCCTTACAGACATAATGTCATATTATGGCTCATATATGGTTCAAGTAGACGATGGTTCAAGTTTGTAAATTGTTAATCTTGGAAACACATATGTTCATTTATCTAATCGAACTTTTCACATGCGCAATATCTTTCATGTTTCATCTATCACTAAAAATTTACTTTCTATAAGTCAGTTTTGTCTTTATAACAATGTCATTTTTAAGTTTCATCATAATCATTATCTTATAAAAGATAAATGAACAAATGCTATTGTATTTTATGGGAGAATAAAAAATGACCTCTATTATCTTCAGAGTTATTCAATCAAAGCTTTTATTGGTGAATGCACAAATAAACCAACTTGGCATGCTTGACTTGGTTATCCTTCCTTTCATATTGTTCAGTCAATCATCAATAGGTATGGTTTACTTACTTCTATTACTCCTGTTGGTTGCTACTCGGAAAATCTAGAGGTTCCGCTGTATAAAAATTTTGTACAAAGGTCTGAACCTTTTCCTAGCTACCATGTGTTCTTTTAAATTAAATTTTGGATCGCCTGCGGAACTTAACACGTTTGATCCAAAACTTAATCTATTCATTCTTTTAGGTTTTGACTTGGGTCTCCTGCGGAACTTAACACGTTCGACCCAAATCACCTTAAGTTATTAATTCCATTAAATATTAATTTCCATAATCGGTTCCCAGTACTGACGTGGCGAGGCACATGACCTTCTTGGATATGGGAGCAACCACCACCGACTAGACAAAACCTTTTATAGAAAGCTAATATTTAATTTCCTAAAATAACTTTAGGTTAACCGAAAAGAACAATCAAATCACAAGGAAAAGAAAAAAATAAAAGAACACAACATCGAAAAACATATTCGAAATTCTAGAATCGTAAGCCTCTTGTATTTGGTATTATTTCCAAAAATAACTAGTATGATGCGGAAAGAAAAATTACTAGTTATACCTTTTAGAAAGACCTCTTGATCTTCTACCGTATTCCTCTTCTAACCTCGGACGTTGTGTGGGCAACGATCTTCCGAGATGAGAAACCACCAACCACCTTCTTCTCCTCCTAGCTAGGTTCGGCCACAAAAAGCTTAACCAAGGATGAAGAACAAAATACCAACCAAGCTCCAAGAGATGCTAGCTTTCTCTCCTTCTTCTTCTTCTTCTTCTCCAAGTAGTATCCGGCCGCCACAAGAGCTCCAAGCCTTTGAGAGTTTCGGCCACCACAAAGAGGGAAGAGGAAGAGGATGGCCGGCCACTCCAAGGAATAAAACAGGGAGAGAAATAATAGAGGTTGTATCTTGTGAAGACACCCTCACCCCTTCTTTTATATTCCTTGGCCTAGGAAAATTAGGAAATTTAATTACAATAAAATTTTCTTAATTTCCTTGACATGATTTAATTAAGAAAAATAAAATAAAATTTCCCAATTTAATCTCTAATGGCCGGCCACATTAAAAGAGATAAATTAGACAAGTTTTAATCAACAATTAAAACTTCCTAATTTGTTTCCGGAAATTTTTAAAATTAAAATTTCTCTTTAAAAATCTCTTTATGGTTGATAAAAGGAAATTTCTATAATTTTAATTTTACAACATGTGAATAATTTTTAAAGAGAAAATAAAATATCTCACCAATCTACAAATAAGGAAAGAGATCTAATCTCTTTCTTTAATCTTTTGTAGATCTTTTACAAGAGAGATATTTTAATTTTAATTCTCTTTAATAAATTATATCTCCCACATAATAAAAATAAAAATTAAAATCCCTTTTTAAATTAATATGGCCGGCCCCTCTAGCTTGGGTTCAAGCTAGGGTCGGCCACCCCAATTTATACCTAGGCTAGCCCTAGCTTGGTTCCCAAGCTAGCTTGACCGACCCCCTATTGGTGGGTATAGAAGGTGGGTATAGTACTCTATAAATAAGAGGCTACGATAGGGACCGAGAGGAGAAATTGGTTTTGGTCTCCCGATAAAATTAAGCATCCCGTGTTCGCCCCGAACACACAACTTAATTTTATCAATAATAATTCATCCACTAGAGAACTATTATTGAACTACCGCACCAATCCCAAATTACATTTTTGGGCTCCTTCTTATTATGAGTGTGTTAGTCTCCCTGTGTTTAAGATATCGAATGTCCACTAATTAAGTGAGTTACTGACAACTCATTTAATTAATATCTTAGTCCAAGAGTAGTACCACTCAACTTTATCGTCATGTCGGACTAAGTCCACCTGCAGGGTTTAACATGACAATCCTTATGAGCTCCTCTTGAGGACATTATCAACCTAGTATCTCTAGGACACAGTTTCCTTCTATAATCAACAACACACACTATAAGTGATACTATTTCCCAATTTATCGGACTTATTGATTCATCGAACTAAATCTCACCCATTGATAAATTAAAGAAATAAATATCAAATATATGTGCTTGTTATTATATTAGGATTAAGAGCGCACACTTTCATAATAACCAAGGTCTTTGTTTCTTTATAAAGTCAGTATAAAAGAAACGACCTCAAATGGTCCTATTCAATATACTCTGAGTGTATTAGTGTAATTATACAGTCAAGATAAACTGATACCTAATTACACTACGACCTTCTAATGGTTTGTTCCTTTCCATTTTGGCCGCGAGCTACTGTTTATAATTTATAAGGTACTGATAACATTATCTTCTGCATGTGACACCACATACTATGTTATCTACAATATAAATTAATTGAACAACTACAACTAAATGTAGACAATTTGACCAAATATGATTCTTTATTCATAATGAATGTTTACAAAACTTAGGCTTTCAGTATACACTCCAACAATCTCCCACTTATACTAATGACTAAGCTGTCATATCTTCTACCATACATCTGATTCTCATTCCCTCCACATGCCAATCAAAAACTTTCGCCGGAAGGGCCTTAGTGAAAGGATCTGCATGCAATCTTGGTGATGACAACTTCTCCTCGCTTCACGATATCTCGTATCAGGTGGTACTTGCGCTCTATATGTTTACTTGCCTTATGAGCTCGTGGTTCCTTCGAGTTTGCAACTGCACCGCTATTATCACAATAAATTGTGATAATTTTGGGCAAACCAGGAATCACATCTAAGTCCATTAGAAAGTTCCTGAGCCATACTGCTTCTTTAGCTGCCTCAGAGGCTGCTACATACTCAGCTTCCATGGTTGAGTCCGATACGCATTTCTGCTTAACACTCCTCCATGAAATGGCTCCACCTCCTAAAGTAAACACATAGCCTGATGTAGACTTACTATTGTCCCTATCTGATTGGAAATCTGAATCCGTGTAACCCACAGGGAGCAAATCGTCTGCTTGGTAAATTAGCATATAATCTCTAGTCCTTCTCAGGTACTTTAATATATGCTTTACCGCAGTCCAATGTCCTTGTCCAGGGTTACTCTGATATCTGCTGACCATGCCCACGGCAAAACAAATATCAGGTCTCGTACATAACATTGCATACATAAAGCTTCCTACAGCCGAGGCATAAGGAACTGCTTTCATGTCTTCTATCTCCTTTGATGTCTTAGGAGACATCTCTTTAGATAGAGCTATTCCATGCCTAAAAGGTAAGAAACCTTTCTTGGAATTCTGCATGCTAAAACGAGCAAGGATTGTATCTATATATGAAGTTTGGGACAGACACAACATTCTTTTCTTGCGATCCCTTATTACTTTGATCCCAAGAATGTGTGCACACTCTCCTAAGTCCTTCATATCAAATTGTTTGGACAACCATACCCTTACGTCTGATAATACTTTGACATTGTTGCCAATTAACAAAATATCATCTACGTACAGTACAAGAAATACCACCACGTTTCCGTTACACTTCTTATATACACAAGACTCATCCGGACTTTGAATAAATCCATATGATTGGATTACTTCATTAAACCGGATGTTCCAAGATCTTGAAGCTTGCTTCAGTCCATAAATGGACCGATTGAGCTTACACACTAGATGCTCTTTGCCCTTTTCAATGAACCCTTCTGGTTGCTTCATATGGATGTTCTCTTCAAGACTTCCATTAAGGAAAGCTGTTTTGACATCCATTTGCCAAATCTCATAATCCATATGAGCAGCAATGGATAAGAGTATCCGGATAGACTTAAGCATGACTACCGGTGAAAATGTTTCCTCATAATCGATTCCCTCTTTCTGAGTGTACCCTTTCGCAACAAGCCTAGCTTTGAAGGTTTCTACCTTCCCGTCTGTCCCTCTTTTCCTTTTGTAGATCCACTTACATCCAACGCCTTTTACACCATCAGGTGGTTCTACATGCTCTCAGACCTTATTAGAGTACATAGACTCTATTTCAGAATTCATCGTCTTTTGCCAAGATGCTGCATCTATATCTTGGAGTGCTTCATAATTCCTAGGATCGGGTTCATGTTTACCCGGATCAAGTCCAAGACTCTCCCAAAACATGAATCTCTCGGTTGCCTCACAACCTCCCACTATGACGAGGCAATCGTCTGTGGTTGTGTATCATGTGTGACACGTGTTGCGGTCTCTTGTGGTACTTCATCTTGTATCGCTGGTACTAAAGTAGACGTGTCCTCTTAGTTCTTCTAAAACAACTTTACTATCGGGCTTGTGATCCATTATATAGTCTTCTTCTAAAAGCGGGCATTGGTGCTAACAATGACCTTCTGGTCTTTAGGACTATAAAATAAACCACCTTTCGTTCCTTTGGGATATCCTACAAACACGCGAACTTCTGTACGGGATTCTAACTTATCAGCATCTGGTTTCAGCACATGTGCTGGACTACCCCAAATCTGCATATGTCTTAGACTGGGTTTTCACCCATTCCACAATTCTATGGGAGTAGAAGAAACTGATTTAGAAGGTACTAAGTTCAGAACAAACACTGCTGTTTCCAGAGCATATCCCCAAAACTAATTTGGTAATTCTGAATAACTCATCATCGATCTAACCATCTCCATAAGAGTCCTATTCCTTCGTTCTGCTACACCATTCTGTTGGATTGTTCCAGGTGCAGACAATTGGGATTGAATCTCAGCCTCTGATAAGTAATTCCTAAACTCTCATAAGAGGTATTCGCCACCACGATCAGATCGTAGTGTCTTGATACTTTTACCTAATCGTTTCTCCACATCAGCCTTGTATTCTTTGAACTTATCAAAGCACTCGGACTTGCGACGCATTAGGTAAATATATCCGTATCTTGAATAATCATCTATAAAAGAGATAAAATATTCAAAACCACCTCTTGCCTGGACAGACATAGGACCACACAAATCAGAATGAACCAATTCCAACACTTCTTTGGCTCTATACCCCTTGGCCTTGAATGACCTCTTGGTCATTTTACCTTCCAAGCAAGATTCACAAGTTGAAAAATTTTCCAACTCTAATGAACCCAAAAGTCCATCGGCTATTAGCCTCTGAATCCTACTTAAGTTAATATGACCAAACCTTAGATGCCAAAGATATGCTTGGTTCATTTCCGAAAGTTCTTTTCTTTTATTTGAGTTAGAAGATGAGTTATAAATTTTCATGTTTTGCTTTGTGGAAGAAATTGAATTTAAAGTATACAAATTGTCAACTAATGTACCAGAACAGATAATCACTTTATTTCTCTTAATAACTACATCGTTACTAAAAGAAACTGAATATTCATCTAAAAACAGTTTAGAAACTGAAATTAAATTCTTTCTAAAACTGGGTACATAAAGACAATTTCTTAAAACCAAATTCCTATTTCTACTAAAAGATAAGTAGACGTCTCCCACTGCAACAGCTGCCACCTTAGTAGCATTGGTAATTTCTCCTTCAGATAGTCGTTGGGTTTCCTGGAACCCCTGCAAGGAATTACAGACATGATCAGTGGCTCCCGTATCTACACACCAGTGTTGGTAGATAACACCGCTAAACATGTTTCAACAACTAGAGCATGAGATATACCTTTGTTTTGGTTCCTATGAGGACAGCCCGCCCTGCCTGCTTACAGATGAAGCACTTGCCCTTCTTCTTCTTCACTCCTGCCGTACTCTGAGACTTATTCACTTTCTTTGCTGAACCGACTTGTTTCTTCTTCTTCTTCCTCTCGCTTAGAAGTAGAACCATTTTCAACATAGTGAATTTGAGCATTGTGACGAATAATCCTTCGCTACTGATCTGTCAAGAGTTCCGCCAATGAATATACCCTTTTATTCATATTGTAATTCAGTGGAATTGCTCAAAACTTCTAGGTAGTGTTTGGAGGATCATATCGATCTGGGTTTCCCATCAATTTCTCCTCCAAGGATCTGTATTTCCAGATAAGCCATCATCTTTAGGATATGATCCCTCACAGGAGTACCCTCTTGCATGGTGGTTGTCATTATCTTTCTCATGGCTTCTTGTCTAGAAGCCCTATCCCGATGACCAAAGAGTTCCTTGAGATTGTTCATAATATCATAAGTCGAAGTCTTGATGTCGATGTTGCAATACATTTGACATTGAAGCCAAAATGTAACACCGCCATCTCATCTGCTTTTACCCATTTCCTATGATATTTAATCTCTTCTTGGGTAGATTCACCAAGAGGTGCTCAGGCAATGTGGTCGTATAAATTTATAGCTTCAAAGAAAACAATGTCCAGGTTCCTTTTCCAATCTATGTAATTAGGTCCAGTAAGTCTATTCTGTTGAAGTATGATGGACAGTGGATTGAAAGTCATCCTAAGAATCACAAATAACTTTTGGTCAGAACTCTAAATTTAGAATAATATTTATTCCTCAAACAATACTATTTTAAATTAACCAACACCTCAAAACACCGTGAATTTTGAATGCCACGTTAGTGTGGACGTATACAAATTCAACATTTGTAAAAGGAGGGTTTTATCCCATTAATTTTATTATCTTGTCAACCTAACTTTTTGACAAATAAAATTAATAGTTGGTGTCTTTTGGTCACACAAATAATAGCAGTGACTCCGATGGGGAGGATACTATTAGATGTGTCTAAGTGTATACCATTACTTGATACTAAGTCCATTAATAAGATTATGCCCCTTCCGTTGGGGAAGATCACACGCTCTTAATTAACTTCCTATAGTCATCCAAAAATGGAAGTCTGTTCTAGTGATCCACAAACAAGCTCATCCATTATGGAGGAAGGCACTCAGAGCCAACGTGCAAGCTTGTTTGCATCACTTACAAACCAGTAATGGAGACCATGAGATTTATTTAAAAATCCCTCTCCCACTTAGTTATTTATAAATGATGAATTTTAACTATGCTAGCCTACTAAACATGTAAACTAACATATACACACAGCACAATATAAAAACAATAAATAGAAAATCTAATTTTCAACTATTATGACTTTTATCTCTAGTTGTCCTCCGTGTGTTGTCATCCCAAGCTGCTGCCATATTTGGCCACCGCCACCGGGTCTAGCTGTCGCATCCATCTTGCTCCTAGTTCCGCAGCGCCTCTGGTCCTTAAAAGGTTCCACGCTTTGCAAGATTCGATCCGCGACATAAATAGAATTTTACATTTTTGATCCTATATTCCATAAAAGGAATGTACATGTATCTAGATCAAAAATAAAATCCTAATAAAACTAAATACAGCTCCTGCTGTATTTTAATACAATCATGCACACACATATAAATGCCCTTGACATGTCCAAGGGTCCAATCACACACATAATAACTAAAAGCCATAATAGTTGGATCCTGCATCCACAAAGTTAGCACATCCTACTATTAACCTGCCTAAATTATGTATGACATGTGCATAATTAAACTAATAGCAAATACACAGAGGCAAAACCATAGCTCTGATACCAATTGTTGGTTGCTACTCGGAAAACCTAGAGGTTCCACTGTACAAAAATTTTGTACAAAGGTCTAAACCTTTTCCTAGCTACCATGTGTTCTTTTAAATTAAATTTTGGATCGCCTGCGGAACTTAACACGTTTGATCCAAAACTTAATCTATTCGTTCTTTTAGGTTTTGACTTGGGTCTCCTGCGGAACTTAACACGTTCGACCCAAATCACCTTAAGTTATTAATTCCATTAAATATTAATTTCCATAATCGGTTCCCAGTACTGACGTGGCGAGGCACATGCCCTTCTTGGATATGGGAGCAACCACCACCGACTAGACAAAACCTTTTATAGAAAGCTAATATTTAATTTCCTAAAATAACTTTAGGTTAACCGAAAAGAACAATCAAATCACAAGGAAAAGAAAAAACAAAAGAACACAATATCGAAAAACATATTCGAAATTCTAGAATCGTAATCCTCTTGTATTTGGTATTATTTCCAAAAATAACTAGTATGATGCGGAAAGAAAAATTACTAGTTATACCTTTTAGAAAGATCTCTTGATCTTCTACCGTATTCCTCTTCTAACCTCGGACGTCGTGTGGGCAACGATATTCCGAGATGAGAAACCACCAACCACCTTCTTCTCCTCCTAGCTAGGTTCGGCCACAAAAAGCTTAACCAAGGATGAAGAACAAAATACCAACCAAGCTCCAAGAGATGCTAGCTTTCTCTCCTTCTTCTTCTTCTTCTTCTCCAAGTAGTATCCGGCCGCCACAAGAGCTCCAAGCCTTTGAGAGTTTCGGCCACCACAAAGAGGGAGAGAGGAAGAGGATGGCCGGCCACTCCAAAGAATAAAAGAGGGAGAGAAATAATAGAGGTTGTATCTTGTAAAGACACCCTCACCCCTTCTTTTATATTCCTTGGCCTAGGCAAATTAGGAAATTTAATTACAATAAAGTTTCCTTAATTTCCTTGACATGATTTAATTGAGAAAAATAAAATAAAATTTCCCAATTTAATCTCTAATGGCCGGCCACATTAAAAGAGATAAATTAGACAAGTTTTAATCAACGATTAAAACTTCCTAATTTGTTTCCGAAAATTTTTAAAATTAAAATTTCTCTTTAAAAATCTCTTCATGGTTGATAAAAGGAAATTTTTATAATTTTAATTTTACAACATGTGAATAATTTTTAAAGAAAAAATAAAATATCTCACCAATCTACAAATAAGGAAAGAGATCTAATCTCTTTCTTTAATCTTTTGTAGATCTTTTACAAGAGAGATATTTTAATTTTAATTCTCTTTAATAAATTATATCTCCCACATAATAAAAATTAAAATTAAAATCCCTTTTTAAATTAATATGGTCGGCCCCTCTAGCTTGGGTTCAAGCTAGGGTCGGCCACCCCAATTTATACCTAGGCCGGCCCTAGCTTGGTTCCCAAGCTAGCTTGGCCGACCCCCTATTGGTGGGTATAGAAGGTGGGTATAGGTGAGTATATTACTCTATAAATAAGAGGCTACGATAGGGACCGAGAGGAGGAATTGGTTTTGGTCTCCCGATAAAATTAAGCATCCCGTGTTCGCCCCGAACACACAACTTAATTTTATCAATAATAATTCATCCACTAGAGAACTATTATTGAACTACCGCACCAATCCCAAATTACATTTTTGGGCTCCTTCTTATTATGAGTGTGTTAGTCTCCCTGTGTTTAAGATATCGAATGTCCACTAATTAAGTGAGTTACTGACAACTCATTTAATTAATATCTTAGTCCAAGAGTAGTACCACTCAACTTTATCATCATGTCGGACTAAGTCCACCTGCAAGGTTTAACATGACAATCCTTATGAGCTCCTCTTGAGGACATTATCAACCTAGTATCTCTAGGACACAGTTTCCTTCTATAATCAACAACACACACTATAAGTGATACTATTTCCCAATTTATCAGGCTTATTGATTCATCGAACTAAATCTCACCCATTGATAAATTAAAGAAATAAATATCAAATATATGTGCTTGTTATTATATTAGGATTAAGAGCACACACTTCCATAATATCCGAGGTCTTTGTTTCTTTATAAAGTCAGTATAAAAGAAACGACCTCAAATGGTCCTACTCAATACACTCTGAGTGTACTAGTGTAATTATACAGTCAAGATAAACTGATACCTAATTACATTACGACCTTCTAATGGTTTGTTCCTTTCCATTTTGGTCGCGAGCTACTGTTTATAATTTATAAGGTACTGATAACATTATCTTCTGCATGTGACACCACATAGTATGTTATCTACAATATAAATTAATTGAACAACTACAACTAAATGTAGACAATTTGACCAAATATGATTTTTTATTCATAATGAATGTTTACAAAGCTTAGACTTTTAGTATACACTCCAACAACTCCCTCTTCATCTCATTCATGTAGGATGATCCTGTCCGAATGCTGAATCAACGGACGCTGGGCACGTGGCGCTCCCCGGATGCTGACGTGGATCTTTGACTGGTTGCACGAACCTCCGGCGAACCTGCATAGAAGTCGGGCCGGGAAGGGGTTCCCGGCGGCGACCCTCCGACGCTCAAGTCAGGCAAGCGAGTAATGAAAAAAGTGGCTCCAAAGGTGTCTCACGCGTACCTCCGGCGAAGTATAAGGCTCTTTATATAGAGCAGTGGAAGAGTTCCTGCACGTTCACCGAGGCGCATACGTGTCCGCAGCCCATACCTCGGTATGTGTCTGTCAGAAAGCTTACCTGACGCCATACTGCTACAGTCCAAGCACGTCTTCGATGGGACAACAGAACACCTCGTTGTCAGACTTAGAGTATGGCCTAGCCATAGGACTTGACAGCTGTCATAAGATGTTCTGGTCCTCCTCTACCGACCACAGGCCGGGGCGTCCGTCCGGCCGGCGGGACGGGGCGTCCGTCCGACCGGCGGGACGGGGCGTCCGTCCGGCCGGCGGGACGGGGCGTCCGTCCGGCCGGCGGGACGGGGCGTCCGTCCGGCCGGCGGGACGGGGCGTCCGTCCGGCCGGCGGGACGGGGCGTCCGTCCGGCCGGCGGGACGGGGCGTCAGTCCGGGGCTGGCATTCTTCTTACGCCCGGCCGGATGGCACTTACTTCACGTCCGGCCTTCTCTCTCCATCGGCTTGCTAGGGAGATCTTCGGTAAGATGTTATGTAGGGACTACTAGCAGTGTGTTACATTGTCTTCGGACGATCATGACGTCTGATCGGCCCTTCGTTACTGTTCAATCGAGCGCCGGAACCCCGATCCCTGTCAGGGTGCCTTTTTATTATCGGATGTTCATCGGTCGGCCGGTCGGGAGGCCGACTCATCCTTCTCCCGGTCGACCGGTCGGTCTGCCCTTTTCTCATGAGTCCGGTCGGCTCACCCTTCTCCGATGGACCACCTGACCCTTTGACTTCCACGTGGCGTTGACCCCTCGCTATGGGGTCCCGTGTTCTAACCGCCGGATCATAGGATCTAAGAGATACTTTTAGAGTAAAATATTTAATTAAACTCCCCTGAGTCGATCTGATTTGTGTTTGCATTTCTTTTGCAAATTTTTTTTTTTGAATTTATGCTTACTTGATCCATGTTTACATTTGATGAATGCCAAAGGGGGAGGGTTAAATGGTTAAGTTAGCTAAAATAAATTGAAAATGAAACTAACTTAAAAACCTATTAATGTTTTTTTTACTTATATTTTACACTAACTTAACCAAGTTATCATTCCATCAAAAAGGGGGGGGGGATTGTTAGTGCGGTTAGTACTAACGGTCTAACCTAGGTTTTGATGAATGACAAATTAGGTTAAGTTAGTTTTGTTGTTAATCTAACACTCTGATCGAGTGTGCAGAAGAAGCCCAGACAGGTCGAAGGGCTGACCGGATGTCTGGCACGAAGCCCAGCTAGGTCAACGGGTCGACCGGATAGCTGGCACGAAGTCCAAACGGGTGACGGGCTGCCAGACGTTTGACACGAAGTCCAGCTAGGTCGACGGGCTGACCGGATAGCTAGCAAGAAGTCCAGATGGGTCGAAGGGTTGACCGGACGTCTGACAAGTAAGTAAAGGTAAGTCACTGGAGTTGAATGACTGGGAGGACGCGTTCCCGGGAAGGGAACTTAGGCACTAATCCGACTTAGAACCATTTTGGAACTCTAAGTCGAGATCGTGACTAGATTTCGGTTTTGAAAAGACGAAATCTAAGGCATACTCTTTTTGTTAAAATTATAAATTGTGCTAACACTTTGTTTTGCAGGATATACATTGCCTCGGACTAACCTTGTCTTGCAGGAGAAGGAGTTTCTGGAGAAAGGTGGTTCGGGTGCCCGGAGGCAAGTTTTATCCTCTGACGCGACGTCGACACGTGGAGCTCGCTGGTTGGGCCTGCTACATCACACCAAGGCGCCCCGAGCATCATATAAAAGAAGGGTCAGGGGTGGAGCTTCAATCACAACTCAAAACAAACGATCTGTTCACTTGCGCTCCTGCGACGCTGCGAATCTCCGACAACGCACCATTCCTTTAGTTTCTTTTCTTGTCGGTATTGTTTTGTTTTACTAATTAATTCCTGTACGTCAATTTTTGTAAACATTCTTCTGAATTATTAGTGATTGCCCAACGAAAGTACTCAATGAGTACGGGCCTTGGAGTAGGAGTCGACACAGGCTCCGAACCAAGTAAAAAGAACTTGTGTTAGCCTTGTTTCTTTTCGTTTATATTTTCCGCTGCGCTTAACTCTTTTCGACGAAAGTTTTTATTCGATATTCACCCCCCCTCCCCCTCTATCGAAATTCATGATCCAACAATACTGAGCTGATAGAGTTATTACGCTCCTTAGGGACCGGACCACCCTCCTCATCATCCCGATAGACTAGATCACTACTATATGTACTTGATCGTGACTTGATTTAGTTATATTTTGTCTCAGATAGTGACTTATCCTGTTTTGATTTACCTCGACTTAGTTATATCTCAACTCCAACATTGACTTATGTTGATCTGATTAATAGACTAGGATTCTTAAAATTATTTTCAAAAATAATTATTTTTAAATTCTAAGATAAAACTTTCAAAACTTTCCATTTTTAGAATTTCAAAAATCAATTTTAACCTTAGAATTAGGTCAATCCCATACAAAGCATGTTCCTAGAGGACTAGAATTTGAGCATCTCACCAACACACTAGGACTACTTTATTTATGATTGCTAAACATAGAAAGGGGTGAGATGCATAGATAGATTGTCTGGACTTACGATGCTTATTTCAGTGCATCAATATAAATCTGGGCGTTAAATACAAAACAAACATCAATCAGGTTAAGTAATTCAGCTTAGTCAAACACTAACTGATTACAATTGACTTAACCTGACTAACCAAGTGAAAACTACTGTCCTCTGACAGTTAGTAAGTAACTAATTAGTTAGACAATTTTTGTTTTGTCAAGTTCAGGGGAAGGATTACCTATTTTCATATTTATTTTGAAAAATATTTCCTTAAAAATGTTTTAAATCTATGTTAAATCTGATTATTTTTCTTGAAAATTGGGTTTTACAAACTTAGTTTTGAAAAATAGTTTTTTACTTAGTTTTGAAAATTAAATTTTATAAACTTAATTTTGAAAATTAATTTTATTCACTAAGTTGAAATTTGGATTGTACAACCACAATTTTGAAAAATAGATTGTTACTTAGTTTTGAAAATTAAATTTTATAAACTTAATTTTGGAAATTAACTTTATTCACTAAGTTGAAATTTGGATTATACAACCTTAGTTTTGAAAAATAAATTTTACTCAGTTTTAAAAATTAAATGTTACAAAATTAGTTTTGAAAATTTGATTTGAAAATTGGACCCACTTTTGTAAAAATAGTGTTTAAAAGATGCAAAGGTTACTTTGAAAATTAGGTTAATTTTACAAAGTTTATCTTTCTAAACTTAGCTATTTTGAAAAAGAATTTTTTTTTAAACAAAAGTTTCAAAATCTCTCTATGATAAGACTCCCCCAAGTCAATCTGACCTTAATTCAAAATCTTCTAATGCACTGTCTTCTACTTCCTCAGATCGCTTATTTTGGATGTTCTGTGTTACTTTTTGATAAAAATCAAAGGGGGAGGATTAGGTGGTTTAAGTTAGTGCAAACAAAACAACGAAATACCAAATAGAAAACAACTAACTTAAAAACCTTGTTTTAACTTACATATTTTTCACTAACTTAACCCAGGTTGTCATTGCATTAAAAAGGGAGAGATTGTTAGTGCAGTTAGCACTAACGGTCTAACTTAAGTTTTGATGAATGACAAAGTAGGTTAAGTTAGTTTCATATTAATCTAAACACTTTGACGAAGTGTGCAAGAGAAGTCCAGCTAGGTCAATGGGTCGACCTGATAGCTGGCAAGAAGCCCAGACTGGTCGATGGGCTGATCGAATGTCTAACACAAAATCCAGACGAGTCGTCAGGCTGACCTGACGTCTAGCAGGAAGTCCATCTAGGTCAACGGCTGACCTGACAACTGGCACGAAGTCTAGATGGGTCAAAGGGTTGACTGGACGTTTGGCGTGAAGTCTAGACGGGTCGAAGGGTTGACCGGACATCTGGCAGGTAAGTTAAGGTAAGTCACTGGAGGGGAGTGACTGTGAGGACGCGTTCTTGGGAAGGGAACATTAGACATCGATCTAACTTAGATCCATTTCAAAAATCTAAGTTGAGATCGTGACTAGATTCCGGTCTCGAGGAGATATAATTTAATTACTATTTTTATTACTCTTATAACTTAACTGTGCTAACATTTTGTTTTACAGGGTAATTTTTGCATTTTGCATCGGACTAATGTTTTTTGCAGGTTGCTGAAAAAACAAAGGTCTGGGCGCTCGGAAGAGATTCGGGCGCCCAGGATGCAAACTTTATCCCCTCGCCACGTCGCCACGTGGAGCTTCATGTTTGGACGAGCTACGTCACACTCCAGGCGCCTGGAAGGGATTCGGGCGCCCGGAGCCTCCTATATAAGGAGGATGCACCCTGGAGCAAAGAACAATGAACAACAAGATCTTCCAACGTTTGCTCTGCCGGGTTTCACTCCTGTGATGCTGCAAAGCTCCTCCGACAACACGCCTCTTTTTCATTCCTTATTATTGTCGGTATTTTTTTAAAAGCAATTGTACTATCATTTGTAATATTTCGAATTACTAGTGGATTGCCAAACGAAAGCACTCAACGATTGTGGGCCTTGGAGTAGAAGTCAACTAAGACTCCGAACCAAGTAAAAAATTACTTGTGTTAGCGTTGCTTTAATTTTATTTTTTCTGCTGCGTACTCAATCTTCTTTTCGACTTTTAAATAGATATTCACCCCCCTCCCTCTATCGACTTTTACGATCCAACACTCACAAGTATGGAAAACTAGGATCTAGGGGTAAGAAATGTATCTTTATAAGATATCATGAGACCTCCAAAGGTTATGTTTTCATAGGTGAGCAACTAGATGGAACCATCTCCGAAATAGACTCGAGAGATTCGATTTTTCTCGAAACAGAGTTCCCAATTAGAGGCGTTGTTGATAAAAATATTCCTCTATTTGAGGAGGATGAGATATTATCAACAAGAGAGGTGTCAAAAGGAACACCTAAGTCTAGTCAACCAAGTGGGAGTGATATGTCGAGTCATGAGTTGACTTCTCAATAACCCAACTTATGAAGAAGTGTTCGTAAGATCAAACCTAAGAAGAGGTTTGATATTGACAATAAGGCATTGATTACACTTCCAATTGACGAGTTAGAGAAAAATGGAAACTGCAATGGTTGAAGAGATGGAGTCCATGATTCAGAATCATATTTGGGACTTAGTCGATCTTCCTCTGGACCGAAGGGCTATTGGGAATAAGTGGATTCTCAAAATAAAGAGGAAAATTGATGGATTGATTAACATATACAAAGCTCGTTTAGTTGCAAAAGGATCTACCCAAATGAAGGATATTAACTTTGAAGAGACATTTTCTCACATAGTGAAATTTGTGTCAAGATGAGTTATTTTGGCCTTTGTGACACATTATGATTTGGAATTACATCAAATGGATGTAAAAACCGCTTTCTTTAACGGTGATCTTGACAAAGAAATCTATATGGTTCGACCAGAAGGTTTCATTGCTAAAGCCTAAGAGCAGAAAGTATGTAGACTTAGAAAGTCTATATATGGGCTAAAGCAAATGTTAAGACAATAGAACATAAGATTTAACAAAGTCGTTTTATCTTATGATTTTGAGATGATCAATGAGGATCATTGTGTTTTCCTGAAAAGGGAAAAAGGAAAGTATGTCATTTTATTATTATATGTTGATGATATGCTGATAGCTGAAAAATACATAAGATATGTGAATGAAGTCAAGAAGCGGCTATCATCACAATTTGATACAACGGATATGAGAGAAGTTGAATACATCTTAGGAGTAAAGATCATAAGAGATTGTCCTAAAAAAACTTTTGGGTCTGTCACAAGAGTCTTATATAAATAAATGTTACATTATTTCAGCATGTCAAATTGCAACGTAGAATATACACCTATTGTGAAAGATACTGTTTTGAGTAAGAGTATGTGTCCTAAAACTCTAAAGAAAATAACTGGGATGAATAAAAAATCATATGGCAGTGTTATTGGTAGTTTGATGTACACTATGTTGTGTACACATCCCGATATCAGTTATGCTGTGGGCTTAGTCAGTCGCTTCCAGTCAAACCCAGGACCGAGACATTGAAGGCGGTGAAAAGGATATTCAGATATCTGAAGGCAACAACAGATTATTATCTCTGTTTTCAAGGATCAGATGTGAGTCTGAAAGGTTATTCAGATGCAGATTGGGTTGGGGATCTGGGTGATAGAAAATCCACATTAGGCTATGCATTCTTGTTGAATGGTGGTGTCATCTCTTGGACAGCAAAAAACAAGCTTGTGCATCTTTGTTGACTATGGAAGCTGAATATGTGGCATGTTCAGCGACTGTGCAAGCAGTCTGGTTGAGAAGGTTCCTGAAGCATTTAAAAATTATTGAGGATAGTGGGAGTTCAGTAACTGTCTACTATGACAGTCAAGCTGCAATAACTTTTTCAAAGGATCCCAAATATTACAACAAAGGTAAGCATATAGAAATTAAATATAATTTTGTGAGGGATATTATGGCTAAAAGAAAAATAATTCTTGAGTATATCCCTACACGTGCTATGCTTGCAGATCCTTTTACTAAGTCAATGACTAAAGAGTCATTTAAAGAACATGTAAAGTATTTAGGACTTCATAGAATGTAACAATATTGAAATAACAATAAGACTTTATGATTTGATTATGTTATTTACTATAATTTATTCAGTGTATATATTGTATTTGTTACATTCTTATAAGATCTCGATGATCATGTTGGCAGATTGAGATTAGTCCACTCACATGGACAATCATCTCTGTTTGTTAAGTACAAATAGAGGTAAGACCGTTACTTATAGAATAACTTATGTAGCTGAAATTAGAGACAAATCCATAAGTTGAGGTCACCTTGATAAGTGTGTCAAGATGAGATCATTTATGTGTTAATAATGATCGAAGTAAATGAACCCACCATTTATTGAACTTGTTGAATGCCAGATTAGAATTCATATGTTGAATTCAGGATTAGACATTAGGTATATCTAGATCAAAATCTGTATGATGTTAAATTTGAGAAAAACATGTGCTCTTTTTAGTAAAGAGAATAACATCGTAACATGTGATTCATACCACATGTGCTATTACGACAATAAAGATAATAGGAGAATGGATCCCTATTTTTCTACTATGTGAGACATTTGAGATTATAAGATAATCTCATTTTTTTGTCTTAGTGACTATTTAGCTATTTATTTGAAGTTATAATCAGTGTCTACTACTTTAGCATGTATCCTATGACTATGTATGATTCAGTCTACGGAACATAACTAGGAAAGCGACTGATTAGTATGAATAGATTCTAACTAAAAAAGAAGATTAAATATATTTACATCATTAGATGTTATTTACTGGTTGACCCATTTCTGTTATGTATAAAAATGAATGTGAATATTGGATATAGAACAAGCTCTTGACATAATGTCCATTATAAGGGATTAGAGATGTTCATATTGATGTAAATGAAAATTATTTAATCTAGGTAAATAGCAAGACATGTGTATCTCCAAGATAATGGTTGTGTGTCATTAGGAGATTGGATGAATCCTGGATAAAGGCTATGTGCCACCAGGAAAGAGGTTATGTGTTATGCAGAGTGTGTCTAATTTATTTGAGTGGCTAAGTAAAGTGTAACAACGTTGTTAGCATTGATCGCTCAGAGAGCGACTATGTAAAGTGTAACAATCTTCTTAGCAACTATCGCTCATTGTACTTGCTGTCACACGAACAATTTTCTCTAAATATGGATGGAATGTTCTAATATGGTCTATGTGACTAAACTTTCAAATAGTCTATGTGACTTATTTGGTCTTCGTGACTAACTGGTCTTAGTGACTAACCTGAATGAACTAGTCTTAGTGGCTTACCTTGGATGAGTGTGAGATGTAGGAAATGGAATGTGGGAACATTCCCACGTTGCCTACTACTCTTAATGGAAAATGTCCATTATACCCCTGGGTCATTTCCCTTTATAAAGGATGCGTCCAAGGATCATTCAAGAAGAACAACGACAATGAAGGTTGTGGAGGAAGAGAGAGGAAGGAAAACATCCAAGGCAATGGGATTTGGTTCATGGAATTGTGGAGAGTTTTCCGACTTTATGATCGCTCTTCCGATAGCAAGTCCAGCAAGCCCAAAGATTACATTCAGCCATCACCGATTGCAGATCTACGGGAGATAACTGTAAGTCTTTAATTCGTTTTAATTCATGCATTTAGAAAATCAACACATATGCCACCCGAAGTTTGCTCTCGGCGAACAACTCGTGGACGTGTCCCGGCGACCGCGTCTTCTTCGACACGTCGGTCATCTGGGGACTGGTCCGACTGAGGCGCATCTTTGGGCCGCAGGGCAACTATGACGCACTCAATTGTGTTTTCTTAGGCGGCGCCGTAGGTCCCGGCCTAGTGTGGTTGCTTCACAAGGCGTTCCCGGGGCAAAGTTGGATCCCGCTGATAAACCTCCCGGTGCTGCTGGGAGCGACAGCGATAATGACGCCGGCAACGTCGCTCTACTTCGTAACTTGGATTGCGGTTGGGAATGTCTTCAATTTCTTCGTGTTCCAGTTAAATGATAGCAGATCAAATTATCAAACCAAATTAAATTAGTAATAAAATTATTAAAATAATCCTAATACTAATTTGATTTGATGATTTAATCCGATTAATTTTGATAATTCTTTTTATCTCTTTTAATAATAAAGTGGAATCCATCATCCAACGATCTTATACGATCAACTCCATGATACGATAGTTAGCTAGTGCAGAGGCTGCTTCATACTAACCAACTCAACTATATTCTAGACTAAAACAAATGATATACGTATTGTCTCGAATACACTACTAGAGGTGATCCCACATAAATTTTTCCTCCAAAACTATACAACTACTTTCTCGAATAGATCATCCAAAATACATTACTATTGTATCATACCCTGACAACATATTATTAGATTCCAAATAACATAACCATACAATTACTACCTGGTAACATATTATTAGATTCCCAATAAAATTACCATAGTCAATTTAGATGGGACTAGATTAGTTGTCCAGTCAAACAGTGTAAATGAATTGAATTAAAATTTTATCAATCAGATTCAAATGAATCGACTTGCCTAGGCATGAGATCCATGCCGATGGATCCGTAGTGCACTCAGATTAACCTACGGATTGAGAGAATTTTTTTTCTTCTAAAATTTAAAACTAAGTTAAACACTCAATAGTCTTGCGAGCTAATTATCTGTCTAATTTACAATTAAAGTTCAAATTTTTAATATTTTCTATATTATATAAAATTTTGTTGAACTCATGGATTGACTTTCTAACTCACAATTCACCTTGAATTAAATTTGATTGAAAATTTCCTAATCTATTAAAATGGCCGGCCGCTCTGCCCCATCATATGATGATTTTTTTAGTGGGTCAATCCGCCCCACCTCCATTTGACCTCACTACAAACATGGCCCCTAACTAACATTGTCTCACGTCTCATATACACTACAAGAATCTACGGAAATTGGAGGATTTAGGTAATATAGGAGGGTCAAACATAAACTTCAGTAAAGAAAATCCTTATGGGCCTACTCGAATCCTTAATACTGTACCCTTTATTCCACCATAGACAAAAATTGCCCCTCACGTAGGAAAAACGGAGAGAAAAAAAGTATCCTAAATGACTAACTGAAGCAAAGTATATGGCTGTAAATGAGCAATCTAATCTTGCCCCTTTATTCAACTGCGCGAAAAAAAAAACTGACCTTTGTGTTGAAAAAAATGGAAAAGGTGATGATATAAATGACTTTAATTGAATGGGGAAAAAAAGTACAGTAGTGCATAAGTTTATTTAAAATTATTTATTAAAATCTTATTGAAAGTGTTTAGCTAAATACATTATTATTGAGTAAATCTAATAGCGAGGACAACCATCCACTCACACACCCTTAGCGGTAGGACAGGACGTGAGCGGGCAATTCTCTCCTCCGCTTGCCCACCACATCACGCACTTGTTCTCCGTGCTCAGTGACCAGTAGACCAGCACCCCATGAACGCTACCCCCGCATTCTAAAGCCGCTGATAACACGTAGTTGTATTTCTTCCACCACTTCTTCTAGTAAGGAAAAAAATGATAATTTATCAAAGAGTGCAGGTAGAGATCTAGTAAGGAAAAAGATATGTATTACTTTAGTATTTACCAAAGAACTTATTTTGTTAAATACATTTCCTATTTTACACTTTTTTTCTCCTATTTTTCTTTTCCACTATATTTCTTTCTCTTCTATCTCTTCTCTTTTTTTTTTTTATCGACATAACATATGAATAATATTAGTCTATCTTTTAATAACATTTTAATACATTTAAAGAAGCAAAAATCAACAATGAATAACATATTTAAACTCCTTGTAATTTCAGAAATTCACTGGAACTAAAATGAGTATAATCGGAGCTCTCTAGGTCGATTAGTGAATTTCGGTCAAAACTCACTGATGGACCTAAAGAGCTCCGATTATACCAATTTCAGTTTCTATGGATTTCTAAAATTACAAGGAGTTCAAATATGGTGTCCATTATTTATTTTGACTTTTCAGAAATGTTAACATACAAAATTAAAGAATCGTCAAAAACGCCCACGTTGGGCCTGATTAGAGCTGTCAGACGGGTCAACCCGTGGCGGGGTGGGTCGGTCCGTGGCAAGCTAACCATTTGACGGGGCAGTTCGGGGCGGGCCAACCCGCCAACTTGGCGGGTTGGGAAATTTCCAACCCAACCCATTCTAAGGCGGATTGCGGGTTTGGCGGGCCAACCCGGGGGCCTATCAAAAATTTTTAAAAAAATTTAAAAAATATTTCATATCTTCAACATTTTACTTCGAAAAAAATTTCTACAATTAAATGTATACATAAACATATATTTTAAATATAAATGAACACAAACGAGTACTTATGTTGGATGAAAAGTATTATTTTTATTTCAAAATTATAACAAAGAAAGATAATAAATTGGCCTAAAACTTAACTTACATGTGTTTTTCAACCCGCGGAGCAACCCAAGCCCGAGCGGGCTGACCCGCGCGGGTTGCGGGCCTAGGCGGGTCGACCCACGTACGACGGACTTGGGCTGATAAAATTCCAACCCAACCCGCTTAAATTGTTTAGCGGGACGGGCCAACCCGACGGGCCCAACCCAAATTGACGACTCTAGGCCTGATATGGAATCATATCAGGCCCAACGTGGGCCTGATATAATTCCATATCAGTCCCAACTTGGAAAGCCAAGTTATGATACATTAGTGCAAAACATACTTTGAACTGTATATTGGATCAATCATTGTGGAAGCCGAAAAGGGAAATTTTCAACAGAAGTTACAAAAATGTATTGGTTTTTTCAGTATTGCAATACATTTATCACAAGATAATAAACTTTTCACGGAATTCCATTATTTAAAGGCTGATTTAGCCTAATATAAGAAATACATACTGAACTATAAAAATACTTTATAGAATGACTATCTAGTGTTTCAAATGATTAAAATGAAACACAGATTTAATGATCTACCTGATTGCGTGCTTGAGTAACATCAGCTTCTAAGACTCTATAGGAGAGTCTGCTTATCTCACGCATAATTGCATAGGCCAAGTCATCCAAACAATCAGGCTGCTGAAAAATGGGAAAAGCAGTTAGCCACAAAGTCAACTCTGAGAAGAGTCGAATGGATAGTTAAGTGTTATAGGTAACTACAGAATTCATTTGTTTCATACAATTTAACTAATCACCATTTGACAACAGATCCTTTACAACATCAAAAAGTATAGCATGTGTATATATCAAATTTTTAGAAAAAGTTCAACAAGCAAGACAAAAGCAAAGATCTTTACCGTTCAAATATCATATAATACCATAGAAAATAAACAGAACATGGAAGTCCATGTTTTCCAATAAAAATAATAATTCTGAGTGGGGGTTGCACATCTAATGCCAGGTATAGAATAATTCGGAGTGGATAAAGTCATAATTAACCTCATTCCTATATATCATCAAGACAAACTTGCAACATTTCCACCATTTACTTATGATAGAATACAAAATCCATTTCCAAACTAACAATTAAGTGTGAATTGCTGCCAATATGTGACATGATAACTAACAATTTTATATCATCCAGGATGCAGCAATAGAGCAAATTGCTGCAAGTTTCTTTCATACTGTTGGTGCGGCTAGCACTAACGATTTAACCTAGGTTTTGATGAATGACAAATAGGTTAAGTTAGTCTTGTTGTTGTCTGACACTTTGATCGAGTGTGCAGGAGAAGTCCAGCTAGGTCGACGGGCTGACCGGATAGCTGGCGAGAAGTCCAAGCAGATCGACGGGCTGACCGGACACTTGGCGAGAAGTCCAGCTAGGTCGACGGGCTGACAGGATAGCTGGCGAGAAGTCCAAGCGGGTCGACGGGCTGACCGGACGCTTGGCGAGAAGTCCAGACGGGTCGACGGGCTGACCGGACGTCTGGCAGGTAAGTGAGGTAAGTCACTAGAGGGGAGTGACTGTGAGGACGCGTTCCCGGGAAGGGGACATTAGGCGTCGATCCGGCTTAGATCCATTTCGGATGTCTAAGTCGAGATCGTGACTAGATTCCGGTCTCAGAAAGACAGAATCTAAGTCATACTTTCTTTATCCATCTGTTGAACTTTAACTGTGCTAACAATTTGTGTTACAGGATATACATTTGCCTCGGACTAACTTTGTTTTGCAGGAAAAAGGAGTTTTCTGGAACAAGGTGGTCCGGGCGCCCGGAGGGGATCCGGGCGCCCGGAGGTCCGGGCGCCCGGAAGGCGAATTCTATCCAGCCGAGTCGTCGCCACGTGGAGCATCATGGTTTGTGCAGTTACGTCACATTCCAGGCGCCCGGAAGGGATCCAGGCGCCTGGAACAGCATATAAAAGAAGCCCCAGGCAGGAGCTTCAGAATCAATCAATTAAGCTGAGAATTCTTCTACAGCTGGTCTTGCTGCTCAACGTTCAGTGCGACGCCAACAAAGCTCCGACACTACGCTCCATTCTTTTCCCTTCTTGTCGGTATTTTGTTTTTAGTTTTCATTAGCATTAACTGTACGGTTCTTTTGTAATCATTATTTCGAATTGCTAGTGATTGCCCAACGAAAGTGGTCAAGGACCACGGGCCTTCGAGTAGGAGTCATCACAGGCTCCGAACGAAGTAAAACAACTGTGTCTATTTTACTTTTCCGCTGCGTTTATACTCGTCTTTTTCGAATCGATATTCACCCCCCCTCTATCGAATCTAACGGTCCTATAAGTGGTATCAGAGCAGGTACCGCTCTGATTTGGTGCAACCACCAATCAGACTAAGGGTGATTTTTTTTGTTTTCAGTTTTACACTCAAAACTTGTTTATCATTTTTTTTGCAATATCAATCTAGATTTATTTTACTATTTTTCTCTTCCCGCACTTCTAATCCAAGACCAAGTCTTGGGATATTTTTTTCGATTATTTACCTGTGCACAGAATGTCCCAACAAGAAGGATTTAGCACGGTGCCACCTCCACTCTTTAACGGGGACGACTTCCGGTACTGGAAGAAGCGCATGGAGGTCTACCTCAAAACAGACTTCGACCAGTGGATGAGCATTACGAGACCCTACAAAATTCCAGTGGACAACGCCGGCAATCTAGTAGATCCTGAAGACTGGACAACAGATCTCAAGAAAAAAGCATCAACAGAAAATAAGACGATCAACACTCTACAATGCGGATTGACAAGAGAAGAACTAAACAGAGTCGGTCCACACAAAAACGCTAAAGAGCTATGGGACAAGTTGATCGAGCTACACGAGGGAACGAGCGACGCCAAGGTAACAAAACGAGACCTCCTCTTAAATAAAATTTTTAATATAAAAATGCAGGAAGGTGAAACGGCGAATCAACTACACGCGAGGATCAAGGACATCCTCAACGAGCTTCATGCAATAGGCCACCAGATGGAGAACAGAGACTTAATAAGGTACGCATTAAACGCCTTTCCACGTAATAGTTTGTGGGCATCAATAGTGGATGCCTACAAAATCTCTAAGAATCTTTCTAACTTAAAATTAGATGAGCTTTTCTGTGAATTAGAATTACACGAACAAATTAATGCTGGAGCCGAGAAAGGTATAGCTCTATTTGCAGGGTCCTCCAAAGAAAAGAAAAGCAAGCCTGAATTTGAAGAAGAATCTGACCAAGACTCTGAAAACGAAGAACACCTGGTGAACTTGGTAAGAAAAATGTTCACCAGGAGAAAGAAGAAAAAAGGATCTTCAAAAGATCAGCTCTCCCTCAGAACAAAAGAACGTGACTTGCTACGGCTGCAACAAAAAGGGACATTACAAGAACGAATGCCCAAAACTAAAGTTCGACAAACCAAAGCCAACAAAAAGGAAAGCACTCAAAGCAACGTGGGACGACTCCTCGGACGAATCAGAGGAAGAAGAGCAGAAACATCAGAGCCACCTCGCACTGATGGCTCGCGAAGCCGAAACTGAAAATGAGTCGGAAGATGAAGACGGGTCTGAACCCGAAACAAGCCACGAGTCCGTACTCGTTTCCGAAGGCTCGAATGAGGTATATTTTAATTTAAACAAAAAGTTTTTTAGAATCATTTCTTGTTTAAATAGTAAATTAACCAAAGTAGAAAATGAAAACAAATTACTTCTTGAGGAAAATCAAAACCTCAAGGAACAATTAAAAAATTCAAATCCAACTCAAGATCTAACACTTGAGGAGGAGAATTTATCATTAAAAAATGAAATAAACAATTTAAAGGAAATGTTAGAAAAATTCACAACAAGATCAAAAAATTTAGACTTAATCCTAAATAATCAAAAAGCATGTTATAATAAAACCCGACTAGGATATAAGTCGAATTCAAATAAAACCTTCAAATCATTAATAACCCAATACAAGTCAACCAATCTAGCTTGGGTTCCGAAAGCGTGTCTAACCACGCAAGTAGGACTTAATCAATATTATATACCTAAAGAAAAAATACATTATATAAAATTAAATAAACCAAACCAAAATCCAAAACACAAACCTAAATCAAATTCAAAATCTAAACAGTTTAAAAAACAACAAAATTATCACCAAGTTAACTATAACTATAAAAAGAATCGACACAAGCCTAAAATTAAAACTTAAATTAATGGCCAATAATTCAGGAGGAGGCTCCAGAATAGCTGGCACCTCCAAAACTAACTTACCCGACAGAGTAATCCAAAACTAACAAACCCGGCAGGGCAATTAGAATTAGAGACCAGGTTTAACTTGAATCATGGTATTGGTGAAATTTTTGGATGATAGTACGTTAGGGAAACTTGGGCATCGCATGTCTAGAAAGATATGGTTTCGATCTGGTGCATTTGGCCAAGTGGAACTGACCGAAGCTACCCTTAAACGAATCCTAACCAGTTAGACCAAGATTTAGTACTAAGTTCCGTGGATAGGACTATTCGGAAAACCTCGAAAGGTTGGTTATTTCTAATGATGTCCTTGTGACTCACCAAGCTTAGAAGTTTATCCGAAAAATGCCTATTTGTGGAAACTAAAGCTAAGTCTGAATCTAACACAAGTTAAACCAAAACTCTGTAATCAAACCAATTTCATCTCACAAAATCATAGGATTCCCTAATTGATAATATAGATCGGGTGAGATGAATAAGGCTTAAAAATTAATTTTAAAATTTTAAACTTAAAAATTAATTTCAAAATTTTAATTTTAAACTTAAAAATTAATTTCAAAATTTTAATTTTAAACTTAAAAATTAATTTCAAAATTTTAATTTTAAACTTAAAAACTAATTTCAAAATTTTAATTTTAAACTTAAAAACTAATTTCAAAATTTTAATTTTAAACTTAAAAATTAATTTCAAAATTTTAATTTTAAACTTAAAAATTATTTTCAAAATTTTAATTTTAAACTTAAAAATTATTTTCAAAATTTTAATTTTAAACTTAAAAATTATTTTCAAAATTTTAATTTTAAACTCAAAAATTATTTTCAAAATTTTAATTTTAAACTCAAAAATTATTTTCAAAATTTTAATTTTAAACTTTAAAATTATTTTCAAAATTTTAATTTTAAACTTTAAAATTATTTTCAAAATTTTAATTTTATTAAAAAAATTAAATTCAAAATTTTAATTTTAAACTTAAAAAAAAATTAATTTCAAAATTTTAAGTTTAATTTCAACTTTTTTAAAATTCAGTTTCAAAATATTTAATTTCAAAATCTTAAAACTTAACTCCAAAACCTAAAACTCTAACACAAAAAAAAATAAAAAAAATAAAAAAAATAAAAATGCAGTGAAAAACCAGGGGCGGGCGCCCTTGGTATTCCCCTCCGGGGCGCCCGGATGGGGATCCGGGCGCCCCGCCCTAAATCAACCCCGGGCGCCCGGAAGGGATCTGGGCGCCCGGAGTCCCCTATAAATAAGGGGCAGCAGGCGCCCCCAATCTTTGCACCACTCACTCTCACTTTTGCCAAGGTTCACTTTGAACCTTAGTGCGAAAGTACTCTAAATCAAAATTTTCTTGCGGTGAAGACGCTGTTGCGATTCAACCGAGGTCGTCAAATCTATATTTTTCGATGGCTCCTCGGTAAATAAAATACTTCCCCTCTCTAAAATCTTATTAGAATTTGTCTTCTCAATTTTTTCTTAGAATATTCTTTTATTTATATACAGTAGGAAACGAACAAATACTGGTGCTGGACCCTCCAATACTAGTACAGACCCTAGGTTTCCCACAGACGAACTTAGGATTAAGTTTGAATCCACCATTTATAAGGCCATTAGGACTACCTGCATAGATAGATCGTTCTTTTTAAGGTCATGTCCCTCTGCTTTAGAGGTTATAGGCCACTATAACTTAACGAACCTTGTCGAATGTACCAGTCCAATAAACATAAGTCTGTGTGCCGAATTTTGCAATAACCTAGTAAAAGTAGACGATTTCACCTATACCACTAGGGCAGCAGGCACGGATATCGTATTTTCCCCTACGACTATCCGAGAGTTTTTAGAGTTGCGTCCATCTACTTGCTCCTTTTTGTGCTATCCTCCGAGGGATCTACCGTTCGAAGATCCCTACTCACATATTACTCTCGATACGATTTATTCGTATTTTTTCGGAGGAGAGAGAGATCCCACTGTGACACAGTTTAGGTCAGTAGAACTTCGAGTGCAGGACTATGCTCTTTATAGGGTTGTCGTCCTTTGCATTTTACCACTGACTACTCGGGACATCGCTGTGATGCGCCCATTCCATTCTTTCTTACTTTATGCCCTGATTCATAGGTTAGACATTGACATCAGCCTCCATATCTTCTCCACCATCATCTATTCAGCTGGATTTGTGACCGACAGTCGAGTCCATATACCATTTGGTCACATTGTGACAGCCTATATGTCCTCGTTGCACATTGATGTCACTAGGGGAGACGTTGCCCATATGACCGAGTTCGATGTTATAGCCGCTCGGAACTTCTCCCTAGCCGGCATCCATATAGATAGAGATGACGGGACTATGTCTTGGCGGAGGGGGGCACAGCACCAGCCCGATCCAGACGCACAGGTGGACGAGTTCATGCTCGCACTATTTCCAGAGGAAGCCGCACCGGCTCCACCACCACCCCCAGCTCGAGCACCACGACACGCTCCCCGCACTCTAGCCGACCGTATGACCGGACTAGAGAGAGCTATGGCGAGTCTCCAGCAGGAGAACTCTGATTTTCATCGGGACATACGGCGAGAGGTTGCCGAGTTACGAGCT